>NC_060064.1:24183574-24489012 GCF_020283565.1 Trifolium pratense | reverse complement strand
ATTTTTTGTTTTTTACTTTATGATTTATTTGAAAATTTGATTTGTTGAGCTGATCTCCATATGATGAACACATCATAGGCTATGGATAAGCTCCAATGATGCCTTTTAATGTCATAGTTACACTGACGGAGAATCAGCCATCCTTTGTTTAATAAATACCCACTTCCCTTTGATTTCGTCTTTTTTTCCCCAGTTTTACAGTTCCTCTCAAAACTATCAAATTTTTTTTGTTTTCGACTTCATAATTTATTTGTAAATTTGTTTTGTTGAGTTGATCTCTATATGATGACAAACATCATAGGCTATGGATAAACTCCAATGATGCCTCTTTATGTCATAGTTACACTGATAGAGAATCATTCATCCTTTGTTTCATAAAATACCCACTTCCCCTGGGTTTTTTTATTGACCATACTATATTTCATGAGATTGAATTTATTGTTTGCCATTTGTCGACATTGACTATGATAATATAATGAAGCTTTAACTTTGTATATTCGTACTCTTGATACTCTTATATATGATAAAACTTTAATATTGGCAACTTTGCCGAGGTGATCAAAACCATATTGGTTTCCTCTTTTTCCCTGTTGCCAAAACTTGAATGGGTTGAACTAGTTTCATGTTCTGATTTTCATAATCGGTACATTTCTAGTGCAGCCAACATATTATAATATTCAAATAATTACATATCAATTGCTTGTAGAGAATTGTGTGAATTAGTTTGATTGAAATTATAAAACTGTAATATCGGCAACTTTGCCGAGGTGATCAAATTCATATTGGTTTCCTCTTTTTCCCTGTTGCCAAAACTTGATTGACTGCATCTAGTGTCATGTTCTGATTTGTATAATCAGTACAATTTCTAGTGCAGCCGACATATAATAATATTCAAACAATTACATATCAATTGCATGTAGAGAAGTGTTAGAATTAGTTTGATTGACATTTTAAAACTGTAATATCGGCAACTTTGCCGAGGTGATCAAAACCATATTGGTTTCCTCTTTTTCCCTGTTGCCAAAACTTAAATGACTGGAACTAGTGTCATGTTGCTCTGATTTATATAATCGGTACAATTTCTAGTGCAGCCAACATATTAAAATATTCAAACAATTACATATCAATTGCATGTAGAGATGTGTGAGAATTAATTTTATTGAAATTCATTCGTGCAAATTTCCTTTGTTGTAATACCATGTATTAATTTTTCTCAAATACTTTTCTTGACAGAACAAGGATGTAACTGATGCAATTCAAAAGGTTGCTGCTGCCTATGACTGTAAAATTGTTGAAGGTGTTCTAAGTCACCAATTGAAGCAGTTTGTGATTGATGGGAACAAGGTTGTGCTTAGTATCTCTAATCCAGATACAAGGGTTGACGACGCAGAGTTTGAGGAAAATGAAGTTTATGCAATTGATATATTGACAAGTTCTGGAGAAGGAAAGGTAAGGTTAATTTCATAAATATATTTTTCTGCATGATTTAGGACCATATGAAATATTAAAAGTGTTTTCAATCCCTTGCAGCCTAAGTTATTGGATGAGAAGCAGACAACTATTTATAAGAGGGCTGTTGACAAGAATTATCACTTGAAGATGAAAGCATCTCGGTTCATATTCAGTGAAATAAGCCAAAAATTTCCAATCATGCCATTTTCTGCTAGGTAACTCTAGTAATTGCAAAGCTTTAATGCTATCATCAAGCTCAAGTTCTATGATTTTGATTATCCATTCCACTTAAAAATATGTTCCTTTTATTGTGCAGGGCTTTGGAAGAGAAAAGAGCTCGTCTGGGTTTAGTGGAATGTATGAATCACGAGCTCTTGCAGCCATATCCTGTTCTGCATGAAAAGCCTGGTAAGGTTTTTAACGGCTGTAACACAAACAACTCCACATTGGTGTTGTATTCTTATGAACCTTAATGTCATGCTGTTTTTTTTATCAGGTGATTTTGTTGCACACATCAAGTTCACTGTCTTGTTAATGCCAAATGGGTCGGATCGCGTCACATCTCATCCACTCCAAGAATTGCAGCCTACGAAGACAATAGATGATCCTGAGATCAAGGCATGGCTAGCTTTGGGCACAAAGACAAAGAAGAAAGGTGGCGGAAAGAAGAAAAAAGGTAAGCTTGTAAAAGATCATGTTTTTCACTATGCCTTTTCTATCATATACTTTCTGTAATGCATGGAATTTTGCATCATTTTAATGTTGGACTAAACAAATGATGTTTGGTTGTTTACACAGGTAAGAAAGAGGACAAGGCTGAAGCTGAGCCAGAGGACTCAACAAATGGGGCAACACCTCAGGAATGAGTTAACATCTACCTCCCCAATCCCAAAAAAGAAATGTTTTTCATTTCATTTTTCTGACACCCCTTTTCAATTTTGGTACATTGTTCACTAAATTGTATCTCTGTTTGGAATTTGGATATGAATTTAGTATAGTGTTTAGACATCTATTTTAATAGCTGTTTTCAGTGCACTATTTAGTCTCAAATACCAAATTATAAAACAAAGAAAATGTTATGTTTGGAAAATTGAGTTGTCCTTGTATTTTAAATATTCCAAATCTATGTTCTAAATTCCAATTCTATATGCTATACATACAACAGTAGAAGAACTTAATTAAATACTGGAATGGGTTTAACAATGATATATACAAGAAGATAGTTGATAGATTGAACTTAATTTTGAAGGTGATGATCTCTTGATTTGGTAAATTTGTATCATTCCTCGAAATGTGCTGGATTCATGTTAGTCTAGTTGCATGACTCACAAAAGTAGTGATCATGGAGAGTGAATTGAGAAAGAAAATATGTGACTGATGTTTGCCACGAGGTTATAGAAATCATGAACTTGCATGAGGTACTCTATCTGACCTTAATGTTCATAAGTAAATACTCCCTCCATTTTTTGTGTTAATTAGTTTTTTTTTTTGTTCTCAAGATTAGATAAATTACTTATTTAATAAATTTAAAGAGATAAATGTTATTAAAAAAATTTTAAGGAGATAAATGTGGAAAAAATTTATTGAACTTGTGGTGTATTTAATTCTCTAAACATTAAATTTTTTCTATTATTAAATGCTATATATTTCTATTTTTAGATAGCTTAACATGTCTCTTTAGGGCACAAGTTAACATAACCCTTTGTTTATAATTAAAGTTGAAGGAAGTATTAAAAATAAAAAATTGCAGTACATTATACTATACTACCTCCATCCCTAATTATAAGACTTTGTTTGACCACTGTATGTACGCTAATGCACAATTTTCATCACTAATATTTTTAGTTGTCTATTAGTAAAAATTATAAAAAAACATTTTTGAAAAATAAAAATTTAATATTTTGAAAATACTCATCAAAAGAAATTGAACAAGATCTGATATGCTAATATTTATATATTATTAAAAAAAATACGATCAAAACAAGATAAATGAATAGTACACTTTTGTCAAACAAGGTCTTATAATTAGGGACGAATGTAATATTTTACGGTTATTGTAAGATGTTAACCGGTGTTAAAAAAAACTAGTGTTAAAGTGGTTACAACGAAGGGCACTAGATCTGTAGATCAACGATGTCACAGTGTCATACTCCCTCCGTATTAAAATATAAGGAAAAAATTGATCAAAGAAAATTGATGTATTTGGTTAAAAATTTGGATTAAATACATCCACTTTATTTGATCAATTTTTCTTTATATTTTGTGACGGAGGGAGTATGTGACAACTACAACGTCATTTTGGTATATATTAATAGTGTGGGGCTGTGGGCGATGACAATGATGGAGTGGAGGGTGTACAACAATGACAAAAAAAAATAATTATGGAAAAGATAAACTTCTAAACAAAACCTCAAGATTATTATTTATTGCTCCAAAACAGAAAACAAGAGCTTAGTTTATTTTGTTGTTAATTACATTGAAGTTAGAGCTTAGTTTTTGTTGTTAACTAGAATAATTCACTCGTGGCAAGCATGGGTTAGTTTTTATCTATAAAAAATGTAAATGTTATTTTTATTTTTTTTTAATAAAAAACGTAAATGTTTTAAAATAAAATTTGTAGTTTGTTTTATCGCTCATGACTTGGTATAGAGTCCGTGTAGTCGGTGAGTACGAGTACAACCTATGAAACAGGCCAAACCTGAATACTATTCTTTCAAGCATGAAGTCAACGGGAAACCCGACTCTACGAGCCCGAGGAAAGGCTGCACAACAGTAGTAGGGGCGTGAAGACCGGAGCTTTTTGTAGTGCTAGCAGGAACTGCGGGTTCGAGCCCTGTCAGTCCCGACCTAGGATCTGATGAATCGATCAATTCATCTCTACTTTATAGAAATCTGTTCCAATTTTTTTTATTCAGGTGAGCTGCTTTAGCTTGAGCAAAGTTTGATATAGAGATAGAGATTACATTGAAGTTTGATCTTAATATCTCACGTGTTCTACTAAAACCCTTAAATAAGAGCTTACTTTTGATAGCAAACAATCATAAAACACCACTGCATTCTCTTTTTAGATATTTTTAAAATTGTAATCAAAAACATTAAATCTAAAGTTTTCTTAAAATGTCTTAAAATTGGCGGAATAGGTGTCTAAATAGAGAGAATCATAATTAACTTGCAATGAATGAAACTGTGACATAACCTTAATTCTTAACAAAATGTATTTAGACAAAGTTCTTGTAAATTGACTTCTAAATACAAAGTCAGGACATAAACATATCAACATTCAGGGACATTTGGTTACAATGTCTGAAAGCTAGAGGATTCATTTTAGTATCTACACTAAAACCACATCCAAATTTAATCCTCATAATAGGAATGAAGTCAGAAATCCATCACCATTTAGGAGGACTAAAATCAAGCTGGAGATCCAAGTCAATTTTAAGATTCATCATCATCATCATTGGCCACCACTTATTTGGTAAAAAACAACTTTGCAAAAGTGATTATCACTTGTGCTCATTCCCTCTTTTTAACGCATAAATTATCATTTAAATGAGTTGAATAGTAGATTCAATGAGCAAACACTTGAGAATAGCTTCTTATATTGAGTGCAATGTTTTTTTGGGTCAAGTATTGAGTGCAATTTTAAATCTCAATGATGCATTCAAGTCATTTAATGTTGACGGTATTTATAATTTTGTTGAGAAATTCTACGCTTCAAATTTTTCTATTAAAGAAAATATGATTTGCAACACTATGGAGCTTACCTCTATGCAAAAATGCCGAGTATAATTTCAGAAGTAAATTTGTTTCTTTTTATATTTGTTTGACAATATTAATAACGTTGAATATATCTCTTAAAATTTATTTTATCTTTACTAAGGGTAAATTATAAACTTGGTCCCCCCCAAGCTTACTTTCTGGTTGTGTCATTGGGTAGTAGGATTACAATTAGCTAGGGATATGGGAGTGTCACGGCTCCAAGTTAATAGTAACCAACAACTTGTGGTAAACAAGTAAAGTGGGAGTATCAAGCAAAGGAGGAAGTCATGATCGGTACCTAAATAAGGTCAAGCTACTTATGCAGAAGTTCAAAGAGATTAGGATCAACCATATCCCTCGAGGCGAATACGCCAAAGTGAATGAGTTGTCAAAGTTAGCAACCTTAAAGACTTTGATTCAACACAAATCCATTGTTACAATCACCGAGCATATTATGTGCAGTTACGGTTGATCCAACATGGATGAATGAAATCAATGACTACCTTATAAAGGGATACTTCCCAAGGATGAAGAACAAGCTCGGAAACTCAAGCAAGTTGCAACACACTACATTCTCATTGCAGACAGGTTGTACATAAGAGGTTACACTAGAGTTTTGCTTAGATGAATAGGGAGCAAAAGGAAGTATACTAGGGAGGTTGTGGAAATCATTGCAGCACAATGGCCTTAGTCACAAAGATACTCAACTTTGAATATGATAAGTCTAGCATGGTGGCAAATTGCAAAGAAACTTTCCAGAAATTTGACAAAAGCTAGAGGTTCATAAATGATAACCACCTGTGGTCATTCACTAGGTAATCACAGTTTGGCCCTTCAACACATGGGAACTAGATATTATGGAACCATTCTTATTGACACCAAGTCAGCTTAAGTTTATTGTGGTAGTAATAGATTACTTTCAAAGTGGATAGAAGGTGAAACTTTATTCACAGTCATCGTTGAAAGAATGTGAAGTTTCATATGGAGAGGCATTGTTTGCCGATATGAACTCCCATATGTTATTAACACAGATAATGAACTGGGCATTAAACTTAAATCGACTTTTGTTTAACACCATAAACTAATGGACAGGTTGAATCAGCCAATAAAGCGATCCTCAGTATTGTGGACAAATCATAGTACCCCTCAATTGTCAACTAAGGTAACGCCAGACAAACACATCTGACATCTCAGAGAGCTAATATGATAGTCATGTAGTAATTAATTAATCCAAAGGTGTGTATTAACATGAGCTAATATATGGATGCTCCCCATAATTCTCCCACTAATGCAAAATCAAATATTGTACCTAAAATTGTAAACCTTGCCGTTGATGAGATTACTGCAATGTCTAACTTTGCATTCTAAGCAAGTCTTTTGAAAGATGATTGTCTTGTTCTAATTAAACAGTCCAGTGAGTTGACTTGGATTCTAAAGAGAACAAATCTTCAAATAAATCACGAGTGGAAGTGAAAGGTGGAAGAAGGAAAGAGAAAAAAATCACTGTAGAAGTAGGAATGTAAGGGGGCAGAAGGGAAAGGGGAGCAAAGGGGTGGCCCTGGTGAGGGAAAAGGGTGAAGTACAAAGTTCATTTAGTCACAATGAAGTTTATTAAAGGACATCTAGATATACAACATCGCCTTCTCAAGTTTTTCATGAGTCAGGGTTCAATAAATTGATGTTTTAATTTAAGAAGCCACTGAACACTGATGCTATGATGCATGAGAATTGAGTAAAAAAAAAATGATGTATGAGAATCAATTACTGGGTTGGATGTAGAACATGCAATTCAAAGAATCGGTAAAGTTTGCACTACACATCCGAATGCATCCAAAAACAGCATCTACAAAAGAACATTTTACATTTTACTGCCATTCTTCTCAACAAAGTAAATAATACTGGACTCAATGCTACTCCTTTTTTTCATATAAAAATAATAAAGGAGCAACATCCTATTTACAAAGTTTCACGCTGCAAAGGGGCAAAGACAAGTAAAAATGAATGGGGGCAAAAACCACGACCTTGCAATTTTAAAAAGATGTATCAAAAATCATCAGCCAAAGTAACAAGCTTCAACATCACCCTGCAAAAAGAGTTTATTAACATGTTAGATGCAACTGGATAAGGAACTTGTTAGTAAAAACTATTCCATAGAAATAATTCCACATAATCATAGTAAATTAATATTATTTTTAATCTGATTTGTCATTGAAATGCCACAGAAATAATAAAAAAAAAGGTGGAAACTTTATATAAATCACCAATTCATTAAATAAATGACAACTTATGTGCATTTCCTTAGGTGTTTTTCGTGTTGTTCTTAACTTAAAATACACCTTTTGTGGTTACAACAAACTTTGAGAAATTGTGGATTTAAGGAAACCATGGTAGGTATGAATATTTTAAGTGAAAAACACAAAGTAACTACAGAAATGCACCTAATTTTTTTTTCTCAAGTAAATCACAGAGAAAGAAGTTATATGAAAACCTAGCTCTGATACTATGTAATATATTGTATTGGAAGTTTGAAAGGAGTGTATTATTCACAAAAATATATCTCTTAATTTGATAATTAAGAAAAAATAATATACTCCCTCCGTCCCAAAATATAAGGGAAAATTGGTCAACTAAAGTTGATGTATCTAGTCCAAATTTTTAACCAAATACATCAACTTTCTTTGACCAATTTTCCCTTATATTTTGGGACAGAGTAGTATCTCTTAATAAATAAATAAAAAAGAGAATATATCTCTTAATAATTGGAAGGGAGGATCAATCAAACTCCTAATCATATCCCACATTAATATAGCACATGTCAATTGTGTTTTCTAAAAAACTCTTCTCACTCTCTCAAGCTTCATATCCTATAAGTTCTCATTTGCTGATGGAAAATAAAGTGTACATCTGGAACGTTTTAGTTTATAAGCCTACAATTTGACACTCAGTATGCAGGTATCATATCAATCTTTTTTCTTGTATCATTCTAGGGTTAATGAAAACAAAGAACAACGTATGTGATTGATTTTAAGGAACGTGAAACATCAGAGAATTTGGGGGGTGGGAGGGAATCAAATAGAAAAGCCACAAAGGTAAAAATGAGGAACTATACCGTATAGGAAGTATGAATCTATAAACAGAAGGACCGAGAGCATGCACATAGCACCACTAGATCACAAAAATGTCACACCCAGTTATGGCATTTTTAATGCCTGCTTTAACTGTGCAAACACAGATGGATGCATACTGCTCATTGCAGCATTAAAAGATTCCCCATGAATGGCAACACATGTTTGTAGATTATCTCTCACAGAGTCCTCAAGTGACAGCTGATTTACACGGTCTGATAATTTGATCTATAGACAAAATAAACAAATGCATAAATTTGTTATTCATACAATATTGACACACACCATTCCGGAATGGATATTCGATATAGCTTTCATAATAACTTACCTGTCTTTTCCTGAATTCTTTACTAGGAATAGTGCCCTCATCAGGAGACGTACTGGAGCTCATGTCACCACTGTTATTGAGAACACATACATAAAGAATTATGTTTGTAAAACATGATGCTTGACATTTAAAAATAGGGAAAACACTGAGAGTCTAAATGTCGGTTGCTTTTGGAACTAATATTAACTGTTATCGAACTAAGAGGAAGCTGATCAAGATTCCACCCAAGCCCCGACTAATCTTTAATGAAGTGCGAAAAAAAGGATAATATAACAAGTACAAAAACCTAACCTGGACTCTTCCTCTGCCAAGTCATCATTTCTTCCCAGAATTACACTAATGCAAACACTGCACAACAATACATATATAGGGGTCATTTTCTCCCTTATTTGCACAAAACGTACTCCCTTTGGACTTGTAATTATATATAAGCAAAGATAACTAATAGTAAAGTAATTAAGATGTTAGTTAACATCATTAATCTTCTTGATATAATAACAAAATAATTGTATTCCCCAAATTACACCATCTCTTCATTTAATTTTCTATGAAAACTTGTATTCTGAGAATACTAATAAAATGTAAATGATATTTTTGAAATGAGAACATTAAATATGGTGGAATTGAAATTTGCTTATATGTGAGTCCACCATATAAGACTTGTTCTTTTGCTTATATTCGAGTCTGAATGGAGTATAATATTTAAAGGTATTAGTAATTAGTACCTTAAAATTTGCTCAAGTTTGTCAAGAACTTGAGGCAGCCTTAATGTCAGAATTATTGAGAGGGCTAAGCCAATTGTCTTCTTCTGGATGGAAGAAACATTATCTACCTGGAAAATCATATGTTGAATAAGAAAACAGATGCATAATATTGTGAAACGGTGTGTCTTAGAGACCGTTTGTTATAGCTTATTTTAGAAAAAAAATCACTTTTTTTATAAAAATAATTACTTTTAATTGTTTTGCATCTGTTTGTTATAGATTTTTAAAATAATCAGAAGTTAAAAATAATCAGAAGTTAAAAATAATCAGAAAACAGCTAAAAATGAGAAGCTACTAAGAGTAGCTTATAAAATAATAGATTTTTTTTAGAGGAGAGAGAAAAGAAATATTAAAAGAAGAAAGTTATTTGTAATTAAAAAAATCACTTTTATAAGTTGTATCCAAACAAACTAAAGATTATTTTATTTAATAAAAGTGATTTTTATTATAATAAACAAACACAAAGTAAATTCAACTTTTCTAAAAAACTCTAAAAACTAATCTCTAAATTATTTTACATCAAAATCACTATTTTTTTAAGGCAAAAGCTAAAATGTGCCCTAAGGGCACATGATAAGCTACTTAATATAGAAAAATTCTTCTCAAAAGTTGTGTATTTCACTTTTCAAAAGTCAAAGTGTTGTATTTTCCAAAACAAGAATTTTACTTTTGGATTCCTTAACATGTGCCCTTAGGGCACACATTAGCAAGACCCTTTTTTTAATCTGTAACAAACAGACCTTTAATCACACAACAGGGTCTCTTGGAAAAAATAAGGATCAACAGCGGCAATATATTTCAACAACAGCAACATATACTATGCTACAATAACATTGGTTAAGAGTCAAATGTGAAAATTGTTTTCTAAGGTTTGTCCAAGCACAGATAAGATACAAATATGCAATATATGGAGAACCCAAACAAGCACCACACTCACCTTATCAACCCAAATGTCAACCAGACAAAGAAGTATATTTTCTTGAACTGGGATAGATGCCGTCTGAAGCAGTTGAGAAGTAGATGGATCTGATGCTAATTGGGCAAGTGAATTTGTATTCATCACCAAAAGTCTTGCCAGGATGGCAGCAGAAGATGCTTTAACAGATGTTTTAGAGGGGTCCCGGTCATCTCCTCCACTCAAACATATGACAATTAATTTCTGCAGAAAATAACATGATACAAGAGTTGAAATTATGTCTATAGATTTTTAACTATAAGCCATAAGTTGAACACACATATGCTGCAAGTATATAACTAGACTTACTTGTAATGTATTGCTAATAAGTGGCGGCACTTCCATGGGGAAACACTGTAAAGAAGAAAAATAAAATAAACATACTGTTTTTGAGGATTCAATAAAATCATGTTATGATAAAAAGGTACAGAATAATGCTACCTTCAAAATTAAGACACAACCAAAGGAATTTATGAATAGCAAAGGGATTTATGAATTGATGCAGTTCATGGCAAGAAGGCAAAAATCTGCCATAACATCAGATGGCACTGCGGCCTATGGGAGTAGATAATATAATATAAATAGAAAAAATTGTGTAATATAATTAAACATCTAAGAAGTGGACAGAACTCAATGAGAGAACAGAGAGAGTGAACTAGAGAACGGAGAGAAATTGACAAAGGTCATAGGAGATGTAAGAGCAGAGGTGAGATGGAAGGTTAAGTGTAAAAATCAAGAATTGATATTTAAAACACCTCTAGTTTATAATACAGGTGGTTGACATTGCTCACTTTACTCTTAAAGTGGGTTGACATTACTCTCATTACTCTTAAAGTGGGTTACTACTAGGAGTTGGATCCTTATTTCTATTCAACTTATCAGGACTTGTTTTACATTTTACATAAAGTGATAGCTGGTAATTCTTTTAAAGGAATATAACAAGTTGATGGTTGTATAAACGGAATTGGTGTGAATTAAAAATTGCTGTAACCAACTTATAAAAAGTTGAGATTCATGTCTCAACAAATACTGGGGAATATTTATTCAAATGGAAAATAAATAATAAATGGAAAATAAAAGTTTAACGATCATGTGGAGTGAATATTTATTTTAAACATAGGAACACAGTATAAACAAACTGCATGAGGGGGTGACAGCCCCAATTTCACTATACTTGGGCCCACCCCTGATGTCAGTAATAAATTTGCAAGTTAAGCTAGGACCTACAAAATCACCTAATAAGAATTTAATTAAAAGCTTGTGGATAAGAGCAGGGGGAATATAGGTTATAGAAGATTTCAGAGTTACTACGTTGTAAGTCAAAGTCAAATTGTTGACAAGTTGTGCTTGTACTATGAGTATTAGTACTTGACGTAGTTAGTAGCATAAATTGAAGTCTGAATTAGGTTGTTGTATTTCTTTTGACTAGACGATCACAAATATCCTACTCACTCTAAATACACAATTTAGTTAGCCTATACAATGATGATAGAATATATATACGGCCTATCAATAATATACTCAATGTTATTATCATTTTTCTCTCTTTTTCTATCTTCATCCAAAAGCTATAACTCTTTACACGAAAACTTAAATACCGAAAGTAACAATTGATGAGATGGGAATAACATACCTGAATTAAGATATCAATGACAGGAAGAACAGAAAGTAGACCTCTGTCATTGACATTGCCAACAACTAAATCAAGAATTTTAGCAATATTTGTTGCATGCATGCTTAGAAAGTCATTTCCACCCAAAATTATGTAATCTTCAATTATGTTCACTGCAACCTGCACTTCAGATGAAGAGAATGTAAAAACAATTAACCAAGATATTAAAATAAGGTCAATAAAAATGTGCTGCTATAGTAAGGGTGTAAATAAATCAGCATGAATATGTAACAGTAACGGCCATAGGTGAAACGAAGGTTTCAAGCAGATAAACATAGCACAAAAAGCAGAGGGGACACTCTTAGCTGAAATATTGAAACATCTACATCAAATACAGAACGGAATGATTAAATATTTTTTGCATTATGCCACACAAATCTAGATGCAAGTGGAGTTCTCTGGAAACTAACACAAAACTACACTAATTTGAGTTCAATATATATTAGATACGAACACATTCACAATGCAATAAAATCAACTATGTTCTTTATATATATGCGAAAATAGTTATAGGAAGGGGAACTAGAAACAGAAGAAATTTTGAAGTCGAATTAATTCAAATATTATGTACGGCACATAACACAAGTGTTTGAAACAGTTGTCTCAATTCAACAACCGTCTATGCTGAAACCGTTACAATAATATTTCATCCAAAAGCCACTATCACACACACCATCTTTCTTTTGAAAACAAAGACCTAGAGTTAATTTAAAATTGATTTGTACGGAGTCAAGTCTAACCTCCAAATGGTCGAAGCTTCTCTCCATAATCCCCACAAGGCGTGAAAAATACGATAACAATTGAGGCACCATTGATGGAGCATGGGAAAGTGTGGCCTCCCATAACTGAAAGGTTGTGCATTAGAATTTTCATGATATATTCTCTCACAAAAATGTATCCAACTAATTAGTTAAAACAAAACATTACCAGCATGCTATCTTCAAGAAGATTGAGCTCATCTGGACTATTAATATCAATTCCATTCTCCAGAAGTGGCAGTAGTATATTGTAGCAAATGGGTGATTGATAACCAAGTGCAATCACAAAATTTCTCAAAGCAACCAGAAGCTGAATCTGTAGTAGACTTTCACCAGCAGATTCCTCCCAAACCTTACCATAACATAAGCAATAGATAAATAAGAAAAATTCAAATTTGCTAAGCTTGATGTTTAATTATAGCTACTCCTGCTATTCTATCATTATCACTTTCAGGGGTAAAAACCAAATAAGAATGTGATCAAACATGTCAATAAGTTTAAATTTAATTTAATCCATTAATTCAAATATACTAATTTCTAGGTCAAGATCCTTTCCATTTTATCCATTATCAAAGTTTTGGGAATATAAATATAATAATGTGATATTTGGTGGGTCCAATTATTTTCCATACATTTCAAAACTCTTGAAAACTATAGTAATGGAGACGGAAAATGGAGAGGATCCTAACCCCCTTCAACCTCCTTTGCTACTGACTCAGGTTAACCAGAATTAGTTGAACAATAAAGTATAAAAAAAATTGTCTTACTGCCTAGAAAGCTGTTAGATTCTTATTATTAAATAAATACTACATTTCACAATAGCAGTTATGGTAGTTATTAATATTATATAATAAGTAGTTATTTAGTTAGTTATGGATTGTGTGTGAATAAAAGGGAAATTGCAGGATATTGTGGATTATTCGGAATATTAGATAGTGGTTATTTGGGAGGGAGAGACCAAGCTCTCTAATTCTTGGAAGGGAGAGAACCAAGACTCTCGAATTTCTTGGGAACCTATTGTAATATTACTATTAATTCGTATCTTGGTACCAGTTTCTATCAAAATCTTTCTAGCTTTAAATTTTTGATGTTATGAACATTATGCTGAGTTGCATGAGAATCTTTAGAACTGAACATTATACACCTCTTCTTTTCTTGTGAGCCTAACCAAGCATTAAATGAACAAACCATAGTAGACAAAAAATAGAAGAAAATCATGTTTCCGTTACCTTTTGAAAAAACTGCACCAACTTGTTTGAAAATGGAATAACTTGACTAACATGTCCTATAAGGGTAGAGATCAAATTCAAAATCTGAACCTGAAAAAACATATTAAGAAAAATATCAACTACAATTCACTAATGGGACAATTTGGAAAGAAAATTCATATTTAGAATACTATTTACATGTGTTTGATATTGCCAACATTCACTTAATTCTAGATATCTACCAAAAAAAAAATATTTAAAAGAATGCCCAAAGAAAGGGTACCCAGCTGGATCAAATGTAATGCATAAGTGGGATTTCTACCGGCCAAAGATAGAAACAGCTAAACCAATAAAAAAAACTCCAAAATCAAGCCCCCCTGTAACAGTTAATTATGATACTAAAGAAGGTCAAGCAGTCAACAACATCCAAGCCTTGTCTATCTATCTGGTGAGGTTGACATCGTGGATCAACCAATATCATTATATACTACTATACCTATTTTTCAAAAAAGTATTTAAGGTAAGCTATAGTCTGTTGTGACCAGATGCTCAAGTAGAAAATAATGTTAACAGAAATAGTCCAAAACTTTGGCATGATTTGACCTAATGCGTACTATAAACCTACATGTTACATCTATCCTAGGGAAAAACTAAAAACTTCAACACAATAGATGAAGATTTCAACAAATAGTCGTTGAGCACTTCAATCCTAATCCTGACAGACTCAAATCCTCATTGTTGCCGATATTTCATAAATAATTGGTATGAGATTTTGTACTATACAACCTTCTGCTTCCCCAAAAAAATCTCCTTGAAAATTCCTTGCTAAATTGAACCACATGCTTTTTAGGTTGGATCACATGACAGGCCACATCCATTATAAAATACGACCCATTTTATACCAACTCTTCTGCTTGCTTTTGTATTACCATCATCACCAAGAAATCAATTCATCACTCTCTACTCTGGACTGGAGGGGAACCAATAGAAAGTTTTAACAGTTATGGTTCCCAGCCACCATATCCCTTCTCTCCTCTGCATGAATATTAATCACCCGGAAGAGGATTATTCCCTTCCATAATCCATCCCCCATTATTACACATTTCCCAAACAGTCTAAATGAATTTACTTTTTGATCAAAAAGAAAAGGTTGCATAGCAGTAGATTTTACCTTTGAATCAAATTCTTGAACGTCCTCAAACAACTTAAAACATGAGTCCCAACAAAGAGGAAGAAGGTCAACAAACTCCCTCTCTGAAAAGTTTGCATCTTCAACATGTAAGCACAGTGACCGACTGGCTGCCAGCTAAAAAAATTAATTTGCATGGTTAGATTGAAATAATAACAATGATAATGAGGCACAAATATATTGATCAAGCAGAGAAACAGAAGTAAAACCAATAGCAACATGTGTATGTTACGTACCCGGACAGATAAATCTTTACCCTGTAACAATCTGATTAAGGCACAATATACAGGCCTTTTTGTATCATCTTTAATCTGTGAAGAATAGAAAAGCCATAAGATATAGTAAATACAAATGGAGTGTTTCTTATTTGAAGATTTTAGACAGAGCAAGAGAATAACTAATTATTTACTATAATAACCATGTCATTCAAAAATAAATTTTACTATAATAACCATGTTCTTATATCTACGTTGAAATTATTAAACCTGTACATGTTTTGAATAGCAAAATTTAGGTCGTGAGAGAAAGCAATGCACCAAATCTTGAGTAAAATCAATAATGAAAATGTAGAAATTTACTCACAAAGGAACGAATCAACTATATACCTCAGAAACCCACTGTCCCAAAATTACCGCAACTTTACGATGAATAATAAACAGATTTGGATGATCATTTGAAAGCTCGTGCGATAAAGCACCATTAAACCTGCAAATAAATGATTTAGAACGAATTTCAAAGTACTTTTTGCACCAGGCAGAGCCTAACAAAAGAAGAGTCTAATATCAAAAACATAATAAACTACAAAATTGAACTGTCATTAAATATACATAACTCTTCTTAGAATTGGGAGTTGGGGCTAACTCAACCTTATAAAACCAGCTTCGAAGGTGAGGATTACCCTCACTTGTAAATGCCATCTCGCAACTCTGAAGTCAGAACCATTAAATAAGTAAACTCTTAAGATTTGTTGCAGTTTGAGGTTGCAAATATCTCTCTCCAATTATGTGTTATGTGCATATCTGCATATCTGAGTGCGAATAGACATTTTGGCATTTCTGGTAAATGATGGGTATGTCCTTGGATCATCTTCTAGACATTATTTTCAAGGGTTTGATGACAAGGAAAATAACATTTGTTGCAATGTGCTGTTTATGGCATTTTATTTTTGGTTGGATAGGAATGCCTATATCTTCGAAGGTGTAGCTTCACCTCTGACTTAATAGTTAATATAGGATAGAATCGTTTTATGCTTAGCTCACGGATTTTAAACATGATAAGTAATTTATATAGAAAAAGAGACTGGACAGCTCTGCTACACCAACTAATTATTAGGAATTCCCAGTGTTTTCTTTCTTCTTTTTGTTGTCTTTGTTGAGAGCTTCTTATCTACCAATCTCTAGTAACTTCTATACATTTTCTTTAAATAGAATCAAAATATGGATCTTACAAGTAACCAAATATAATAGATAGCATAATAGGTTTAGACTCACCAGTCTTTAAAGCTCAGATAGTTTGAGAGTTCATAATAAACATAAGCGGCAGCACCATAGGCAGCATCTTTAAGAAGTAACACAGAAGTAATTTCTGTCACTGTAGTCGGGCAATTGTTCATGGTCTCTTGAAGAAGAGAAACCACAGCAGGAGCTAGCAGCTAAATTAAACAGTCAAGGTTGCACATACATATTAGTCTATAGTCAATATAGTCATTGAAATATCTCATAGAAAATACAAGATAACATGTGATCTTCAAATGTCACTTACTTGACTATTATTTTCGAACAATACAATGTACAGAGCTTCAGCACATGGCCTCAATTTTTCTGTCCACTGGACCATATCCTGCTCGTGATGAAAAGACTCGGGGTTACGGTACCACTCCTCCAAATCACTTGCTGTCAGAACAAAATACCTGTTGGGAGCTAAGGGCACTGTTTAGTCTGGAAATAGAGAGCATAATCATGAGGATATTTATAACTGACTCTTGATGCAAATGAAAATTATGTAGCTGAACCTCAGTAGCTTGTCAGCATGAAAAATGTATATAAACAACAGAAAGTTAGTTAATTTCAAAACAAACATTTCACATTCTTCTAAGACATCTGCATCTACTCAATCAATCAATTATATGCAAACATAATGAATATGTGCACAGACTCTTACATGATAGTAACATTGCTGAACTGCACACTATCATTTGAAACTGTGGTTTTTATTTTCTAGGTCCATATACAAAGAGAAGAAATAACTGGCAAGAATAAAAGATGAATGGCCTGGTTTATGTCATTAGAAATTGAAGTTGAACAAACTATTAGTTGAAAAATCAAGTAATCCAACTTCAGATATCTTTTTGGTTCAGAAGGTCCTTGATGATTATGTTGAAGAACCTTTTTTATCCAGGGAAGTGTTCGATGATGATAATGTTGGAGATGATATTGATGATGTTGTAAGAGGATTGGTCATTTGAAGGCATAATTATGTTCTTTTTTAAATGTTTTCGCTTTTCAAACTTATGTTTTGATTTTTTATGTAGAAAGGTCTTATCTATATACTTCGCTAATTTGCATTATTATGGAGTTGGATCCATTATTTAACCATTAATTGTGTAAAGTGAGTAATATCAACCATTAATTAACAAATTAAAGGTAGATATTGTAGGTACATCATAACAAATAACGAGTTGTTAAAATAAAAACCCTTGATTATCTCACTACACACTTTAGAGGATCCAAATCCTATGGAGTTATATAATTTGAAATGTTGAATTAGTATGTGTTACTAGTGTTCTATATGTATGTGTTAATGTTTTTATTTTTGGTAAAATTTGACAAAATTGTGTATAAACAAACATATGGCATGCCTTCAGACCTTACTCGGCTGAGAAAATAAGAAATATGCAGGTCAAATAAACAAGTCAAGAAGAGCTTGCGAAGTGAATACCTTGTTATCAATACATTGCACAAAAGAACTATCCGCTCATTCGGAAGAAGGGAGGTTACAACACCGCCAACTGCACTGGAAATATTTTTCTTCATCTGCTCCAGTGTAACTCCATTTTCATCCACCACCCGACCAGTAAGACTTGGCTTGTATTCCTTACATTCCAGAATATTCTTAATCATCACCATACATTGAATGAGAAATTGTTCAAATGACAGTAGATTTGGCTCCGGGTCTGTTATTTTATTCAAACAGAAGTCCATGACTGATGAAAGAACAAATTTATCCCCAAAGGAGTAAGGATGTCTTCCCTGAATGGCAATTAAAATTTTCATCAATTTGGTACATGATCTCTTTAGAAAGTCCCAAAATTTAGGATACTGCTTTTGAAAAGACGAATCTGCAGGCAAAGAAAACGTCCCGAGAGGTAAGACTAAAAGCAAGAAATAAGTAGCATTTTATGCACAAGAAAAAGCACAGAAAGTGAACAAATACTATTTATGTTTTCTTTCCAACAATATGAGAACTAGACATTGTAGAGTGAGGAGGGAAGGAAATATTTAAAGGTTCAATATTTAGCATGGCATCTCGCTACATAGCATATAGCTACTGTCTATTACTACTGAAAGATAAAGATAAATTGAGAAACACATAATTGTTATATTTGTGGATACACGTGTTACAAATAAAACCACTATGACAGGTTAAAGAGGCAGTAGTCATTGTATATTTTCATTGTCCGTCACAAAGATATCACTTTTAAGTATCCACCTCAGTATCCATTTTTGCTATATTATTTACTTATTTCATTTTTATTGACACTTCACCACCCATTTTTATTGACACTTCACCACTACCATTGAGAAATGTCGGTCTTACGGCTTTCCTTTGAATTTGATAGTAGGTATGCAAGCAAAAACTATGCCGAGTACATTTCTCCATTTCATCCGGCCAGCTTGACTTCTGTGTGTGACTTCCATATCAATCTCCCTATCAATTCATAAAATGAATTCAAGCTACTTAAATCATCCAAGTAATGGAATGATGTGATTCACCTCCAAAACATTGCTAATATACATCTTACTGAACTTGTGAGCATTTCATATTGTCTGTCACACTCATACTCAACAAAATCCCTTTGACTCCAAAGTTTCTAACTTACTCGTCTCGATTCACCAACATAACTATATCATCCAGCAACTTACGAGCATGCAATAAAACATTATTGCTTGTGTGTGCCTAAGTACATCCAATACTAAGGGACTAAAAGTTGACCTATGGTACCAAATCTTTCATTACTGCGCTAATAAGAAACTTTATCTACATCATGTTTGGATAATCAATTTCCCAGTTGAAAATAAATAGAGAGAAAAGTGTAAATTACACAATATCATTTGATTTTACAAATAAGGAACTTGACACGCAAAAGAATATACTATCTAGCTCATAATGAAAAACTTATTCTTGTCCAGGACACAAATGATTCTTAACATTTTCACTTTTAACAACTTAGATTATACAATTGTTTAACTTAAACACATGGATAATCATAAATGCATAAGAAATAGCAGTCTCACAATATGGAAGAAACGATTGAATGGCACTTAAGAGAGCAGTTGAGACTTCCTTGACTGGCCGAACCTCCTACAAAATAGTAATACCAGGCCCATCATCATAAATTTTGTATTGAATAACTTCAAAATCTAAAAACAAAAAGGTGATAAAATTTTCAAGAAATGGAAATCACAATCACAATAGAGAAAAAGAATGAAACACGAAACAGAGATAATTACCTGAAAGCACTTGGAATCACTTTGAAATCCTGAAATAATTAACTGTCGTATGATCTTTGAACATAACAACCATCTCTCACATGTAAGATAAAGTTCATGATGCTGATCATCAGCATTGGAATTATAGTTTTGAGAAAGAGCAGAGAAACCATGCAGCAGTGCCTGCACATCACTCTGCCAGAGGCGCCAGCTATAATCAAAGAATTGGGATGATATCTGCAAAAGAAATCGGTTGAGGTATTCAATTATTCAAAGAATATGTACAGGATATTGAATAGTAATCTTAATCAAGAAAAATCACATCAATTGGATGCAGAATTTAATGGCAGAAGAGGGAAGATTCAAAACATTGGGGGAAAACAATAAAAGGAGGGCAATATAAACCCCAAAAGAGTCTAGATGTTAGACCATGTATAATACATATGTCTATATAAGGGAAAATGACAATTATTCTTAGTGGGGAAAAAAATTAAAATATGGTCCAACAAAAAAGCCCGCAGTCTCATAGCATGGGGGAGAGAAAATTATTCACCTTAGGGTGCATTTGATATGCTAAGAAATAAGGGATTGGACAAGACTACTTCAGTTGTACTGTGTTTGATTTTAAAATTGTTCTTGGGACTGGAAAAATTGGGGGGCAAGGGACTGGACAATTTTTTGTCTCAAGTACAAGTTATCTAAAATGCCAAAATAGCCATTTGTCCACAAAACATCGTTCAAGACAAAAAAAAAAGTTGTTCAATACCTTAAACGTTTGTTCTATCTTGTGTTGTACTGTCCTATGCTTACCTTTTTCAAATCAAATGCACCCTTAGGTAATGAAGGTGGGCAGGTTTATGATGACCACTCCCAGTCAGATGCTTAGAAAGCAGTTTCTCTTAATGGTGATCCAATTCATTTTCACTAAATGGACGAGTGAAGACAAGAACCTAGGAGCTAAAGGAGGATAATTAGATATAGTTTATTTTATACCAGTTAGTAGGAGCTATGAGCAAGGCTTGCTATCAGAGAGCCACAAACAGGTCAAACTAGTGTTTTGTTACAAATGGAGGCAGTAATGCTCGAGGTCAATATGTTAATGAAAAAATGATTCGTGGCCATTTTGTATTATCCTTGTCGTCATTTATGTTTTGGATTGGAAAAAAATCACTATAAGCCTTCCCTGCCTGCAGATCAAACGATACCGCATAGTCTATCACGTATCATGTTTGATGACAAACCAATTAAAATATAAACCCTTTTCCATAGTTTCATTTATAATTTATTTAAGTCACCCTCTACCTCTAAATATTATAATTTAGAAATATATTACCAATTAGAAAAAATATAAATATAAATATAAAGGAATTAAGTAGAACTTATAGAACAAACCTCACCATTCATTCAAGCTATATCATGTAGAAAAGTGAAGTTATTCTTTGATTTTATATATAAGATTATTTTTACCCTTGGCTAAGTTAGTACTACTACATTAACACCCGCATGCATAATCTTTTACCATGTAGGACAAAATTAGATGCAATGCTATGACTTCCCATCCACAATTTCTGCTATATTTTGTGCTTCAGCACTTTTAATACGTATAATGATATGTTCTCCTAACAAATCCTACAAATTACATACAAGATATAGTAATAAATAAAATAATTTTTTAGAAGACTAAAAAAGCCAAGGATAAGAATAATTATAGAGGTTTGCATGTAATTGAATAATGATGGTTGGTATTTTTATATTTTTGAAATGTACAGCATAAATGCAAAGATTGAGACAACGTAAGCAATAAAAAAAAAATAATATACAGAATCACACCTCTGCAAAGTTGCGCTGGTCTGCGGTAAGCCGTTTTGTAGACAACTCCTTTAAGGTCCTAAATAGAATCGTAAAGATTCGGTGGGAGGCAAGAACATCTGCTGATTGAAGTTGTTGAGATAAAACCAAAAAGATGTCTGGCCTGAGAAGTCATTACATTAGCATATCAATACATAGAGCATGCATTAAGAAGAAATCATAAAACCAAATGACAATATAAATGATAGCATCTATGCAACAAAAAAGAACACCTTGCAAGTCAATAAAACTCGTCTCAGATAAAACTTACAAATTGAAACATTATTTGCTCAAATAAAATTAATGCATAAAAATACAATTTAGACTTTCAGTATATGCTAATAGGAGTTCACAAATTAATGAATCAAACTAGACAAACAAAAAGAGAAGCAAACACAAGAGGAATTGAAATTTCAATGGCAATGGTGTAGACTGTAGACAGCAATTATTCTTGGACAGGACAGAAATAAACATCAAAAAGTACCATTCTTTCGGATAATCAATGCGAGCAATCTTGGAGATTAGTACAGCCAACATTAGAGCTATCTGCATTTCAAAAAATAAAAGAAAATAGAAGTAAATATCGACAGCTTATGACAAATTCAAAACGTATAGCCAGTAAAATAAAATACGATAAAACACTAAAAGTCTACCAAATTGGAGGGTGGATGGCTATCATTTACAATGAATTCTAACCTAAACCATGACAAAGAATCTAGAATTTTAAAATCATACAAGACAAAACAACTTGGAACCATGTGCAAATCGAACAGCATTGATTATAAATCATCCAACCCATCGCTAAATGAGACCATTTCTAGGACCAAAGTGACTAATTTTGACATAAGAGACAGTAGTGGTAACAGGCACTAACAAGTCAAGTACCAAACAAAATGTCAAAATCACAAACAAGTAAAGTACGAAATCACTAACAAGCACCATCCAAGTCATAACACAGTCCTAAAAAAACACCTGATCACTCTCTTCTCTCAAGTGCATCAACAACTTCTGCTTCAAATGCGCTTTCTCCTCATTGGTAATTCCCCTGAACAAAAGGAAGAAATACAAAAGCCACATTACAATCTACACACTGCATGTTTAATCCAGCTTGATTTTCACACCAAAAATTAAAAACTCTCAACAGCATTTTGATTACAACTTTTTTCTCTGAACATATAATAAGCTAATACTCAATAAAATCACATTCAGAAGCGCTTACGTAGAATCACGACGCTGGCGCCAGTAACGATTAATACTGTTTTTGAAATAAACAGTTGCCATTAAACGCACATCAACTTGCGACGCCAAATCCTTAGCAGTAATCACTTCCTACAGTTCCATTCACCAAAAGAAAAAGCTCAATAACAAAGCAAAACAAAACAAAGAAACAAGTAACACAATGCGAAGTTCATCGGAACCCTAAGAGAGAGAGAGAGAAAGAAGTACCAGGAGGCATGAGCAGAAGCCACGTCTAGACTCAGATTGCGCAAGGGCTTCTTCAGCGGGACCACGGAGACGATGATCGGCGCTCATGGAATTGGCGAGGAGCGAGTACATCGCCGCCACGTCGGAGACCGAAAGCGCCATCGGTAAACGACGTCGTAGAGAACCGTTTGTTTGTTTGCGTTTTGGTTAGAACTTGGAAAATGGAAAAGTGAAAATGAATCAGTGTTCGGTGGTGTGAGAGGGATTTATCGATTTATTTATATAATATTATTATTATTATAGTTACTTTGAAATGGAAGGAAGATAGAATAGAAGAAAGAAGAAAAAAAGTGTGTTGTTTTTTTTAAGAGTGTTTGAGATTGAGAGGGTTTGAGACTCTTTGGTTGAATTGAAGCATTTAGCTGCAGAGGGTGGTACAAAATGGGGGTGTATAGGCTAATGGAAGTAAAAAGGGGTTTCAGATTCAAAAATGCACCATCAACCTCTTTGATGCCAACTCATTTTGCTCGTTTTTGTTTGGTGGCTATTTTTGCCACCCTACCAAATACTCGTGCGCCCTTTTTACATATCCGCTATTTAAGTAGCAGATGTTATAAAATCAAAAATTTTGGGTAAAAATGTTGTCCGCTACTTAAGTAGTAGACAGTGTTTGAGTAACCAGTAGGACAACAAAAGTATCTCCCTTTTTATTTTTGTTGTTGTTTTTCTTTCATTTGTGGGTAGACTTAAAGAAGTAATGGGCTCCTCATATGAGGATGTAAGAATCTTTGTTTTTTTACGTGTAGAAGATGGTGAAGGGAGGTGTGGTATTGGCACCCCATGTCTTTTTTACCACTACCTTCTAGTCATTATTTTAAGAAAAAATTTACTTTTTAGATTCAAATAATGTTTGATGTATCTGATTAATATTATAGGTTAGATACATCAAACATTATATTAACCTAAATAATTTTTTTCTTATAATGAGGCCTAGAGGGTGTATTTATTCAAAATTTATATCATTTGAATGTATACATAGGAAAATTTGAATTTTACTTTCATTCAATTTGCTTGTTTATGTTTTTGTTGTTTGTTTTCTCTCCCGACCCCGTGTTTCTTTTATATCCCCTGAATTTCTAATTTTATCCTTGAAAAAACTTCGATTTGTAGAAACCGAAGTTTTTTTTGTCTTGAAAACAAATTTCGGTTTCTAAAAATCAAATTTTACTCTGAATTTGCACTAGAAAAAATTCGGTTTCTGCGAACATAATTTTTCTGCAAGGGCAAAATTGGAATATTGGGGGTATAAAAGAATCATGGGGGGTCGGGAGAGAAAACATTTCCTATGAGAATGTAAGAATCTTTGTTTTTTACTTGTAGAAGATGATGAGGGGGGAGGGGGGGGGGGGGTATTGGCACCCTTATAAGAAAAGGATGGCCTACTAATTACGTAGAAAAGGGGTCGGGCTATTACACCTGTCACTGATTCTGGGAAAGACAATGATGCCTCCATACTGTCTGCTTTCTCCTCTTCCATGCATCATACCGACCACGAGGTACCTTAGAGTTTTAACTTAAATTGCTTTATGCATTGGTAAGATATAAGATTAGAAAGATCTAATATTTTGTTTGTTTCTAGGTTTAGGTCTTTCAATTTGATTAATGTGTTGATAATGATTTGTAAGATGAGTTATTATGGGGTGTTGCTTGGTTACACAAAGTTGCAAAGAATTCAATGTGCCTAAATTACATTTTTTAAAACAATTATGTCGCAACAATTCTAAACGGTTGTGGGTGGTTTATAATTGTATTTATGTTTCTTGTCTTATGTTATATTAAATTTAATAAATCTTCGTTGGTTGTTTCAATGAAAAAAAAATACTATGACATGTGTTTTATGTTTAGAATTTCATTTTTATCGATCAAAACTATGTAGTGATCATTAAAACTTGTTGACTTTGTAGGAGGTGGCTGCAGACTCTTGTTCTATTTTTATTTTTTATTTTAATTTCATTGGTCCTAGGCACATTTAGTGCACCACCACCACTATATGTTAAAATAACAAAATAGCGTTGTCAGTTTGTTTTTCTTTATCGACATTCTGACATTCTTTTATCTTATTTGGTCGCTTATAGGGACAAAATCACTTTTACTATGGTGAACGATCTAAGAAGAATTGTTATTAAAATTGCTAAAACATTTTTTCTCGGTATGGTTTTAATTGTTCCGTTTGAGGTGGTCACAACATGATTCCACCCATCTAGCAGAGGATATCATGTATTCATTATGCTTAATTGTTTATGGTTTTCATCATAATTCATCCATATTTGCTACATTTCACAACTGAATTTTTTTGGTGAAAACTGAACTAACTTCAAGGACAAAGCATTGATCCAAAAAACGGTTCCAAATTTATCTACGACATAAATTTATCCATTGTAACGCATCATATCATCCAACGTTTTTCCACCCTCATCTATTGATATTGTAATTTTCTTTTCTCCAATGGAAACTTCCAACCTTTTATGACCTCATATTAATGCAAAGACCATGCAACAACCCTCAACAGAAAACAAGATTACTTTGCAACCAAGACTAACACGTGGAAACCCATTATCACATAAAGTATATAGTTCAAACAACTCAATAACTTGAACTTTCATCAAATTCACCACTTTTTGCGTTGGAGGAATTTGAATCTTGAAAAACTTTGATGAGCCACCCTTTCTTAGAAGTTAAGGGTTCGTTATAATGTTGTGATGGTTGAATGCGGTATATTTTAGTTTGGATTAGAAAATGTCCTTTATGTGGAATGCAAAGATTGTTAGAGAGAGGATGAAGAGGAATAAAAGATCGCCGTAAATTACAGATACTGCGAATCAAATAACATCTGGTATAGTTTTGAGATTTTTTAATATAAGTTTGAACACACTATTTTTCACATAGGCGTACACTTTTTTCCAAGTCTTTTGTTGCACTGATCAATTGCCTTTTTTTTATGTATATGTTCGTCTTCTTTAAGTCTCCACCATTCGTCCCCTTTCTACTATTTAAAAATCCAAACGGTGAGTAATAATGAAAGATAAACCACATCTTGGATTTGATTTTGAGACAAAAAATGTTAAAATTGCAGTTAATAATGATAAAAGATGTTTGAGATGAGTATGCTTTGAATTCAACCTTTACGTTTATATTTGAAATTGACAATCTAATTCCAAATTATAAACCGGGCTGGCCTGATAATTTAGGTTTGGAGTTCGAAGTGTGCTACTCTAGGTTTCAGGTTTGAATTCTACCAATTTTTATATTGGGCCAGTTCATATTGCTTTGACTTCAATTGAACCCCGTCAGTGGACGATGGGATTGGTTCCTAAATTAATCGTCCGATACCAAGATTCCAAAAACAATTTGTCACCAAATTATCTAAAATGTTCTAATCCTAATTCCTTAATGAAAAGAACTTATATTCTAATTCAATAAATCTCTGATTCCTCGGTAAACCTAACTAAAGTAGAATAAAACATCCAATATAGAAACTTTCAATAATTTCATGCATCAATGACTAAACTTCAACCGATAATCAAGGGAATAAAAGTATTAAGAATAGAGATAGAAAAGTACCTGAATAAAATAAATTATACTAATAATCAAACGTTCAAATCATAATAGCTTCAACAACGAGAGATTAGCTACTGTCATATTCAAGAAAATATACCTGGATAAGTTTTAAATACTATTGGCACTCGTCGCTCTTCTCTACTTGAACGCTGCTTTTTTCTACTTATAATGCCCTCGTCTTCTCTTCTTAATTTGTTGCGGCCTCCCTTTTTATTCTTTTTCTAGGCTTGCAAACTTAATTTAAAGGCAAAAACACACTCTTGTTTATCTTATTTATTTATAAGACTTTAGTCTTTATATTTTATTTGTAACATACATGTGTATATATAATATCTAATTACCCTATGTATATATAAGTGTAACATGAATTTTCTAGTATATAACTTCAATTTGTTGACATAATTTTATTAAATATAAGATGGGGTAAGGCCTAGTCCCCCTCTTGTACATATATCTATTTAATAAAATCCCATATATTTAATAAAATCTTGTATAACACATTGAAGTTATGTGCCAAGAAATTCATAAAAGTTACATTTATATATACATAGGGGTAATTAGGTATTTAATATCTAATCGGATGTGATTTCTGGTTTCGGGTGCGGGTTTAAGTGGTCCAAAATTGAAACACGTGGTATTGGGTGTCACTCGAACCAAAACTCAGTCAACTTGGGTTTTAGGGATGGCAACGGGCGCCCATGGGTGCGGGTTTGACACATACCAAACCCACACCCGAAATCATCACCCAAACCCAAACCCAAACCCAAAGACTGTTCGGGTGGCAAAACAACACCCACGCCCACATCCATTGGGTTCGGGTGTTTTCCACCCAAACCCAAACCCACAACACATTTAAAAATAATTTGCAAATTTAAGAAATTAAATTCCAACATAGACTTTGAATTAAATTACAACTAAAATTAAGGTCTTCCAAAGAAATTCAAACATAGACTTTCAAGAAATTACAACATATACTTTCAAGAAATTAAATTACAACTAAAATTTAAGGTCTTCCAAGAAAATTGAGGGAGACTATGAGGGTAATTAGGTAATTATAAAATATTTCAGGTGGGTGTATGGGTTTTGGGTGTGGGTTTGACTGATACCAAACCCACACCCATATTATCGGGTGTCACCCGAACCCAAACCCAAACTCAGTCAAATCGGGTTTCGCCCGTTGACTTGGGTTTGGGTTCGGGTGGGTTTCTCGGGTTTGAGTTTTTTTGCCATCCCTATTGGGTTTTTGTCCATTGACTCATATTTGGGTTTGGGTGGGCCCCGCATGTTCGAGCTTACCTGTCATCCCTAAACATGACTCTGATGACAAGTTTGTCAGCACAAGCATTACCCTCCCGAAAAATATGAGAGTACTTTATCAGCACCATGCACCACTTAATCAACTTGTTCAATCATCTACCGAATGCAATTAACAATATATTTGAATTGTGTTAACCATGCCATGAAGAAATTGATAGACTTCTGCCAAAATATCATTGGGTTCAAATTTGTATATTTGTTGGCCATCTACTAGGCGTAATTAATCATATATTTGAATTGAATTGTATTAACTATGTAATCTATGAATTACTGACATGACAGTGACACTAACACGTTATATACCACTAATAACATGATAAAATAAACTAGTTGAATATTGTTGGGTTTTGAATATCGGCTATAATTTTGCAAAAACAATAGCGAGATGTTGGACCAAGATGTCATAGCATGTACGTACAACATATGTCACCTGAATAACGGGCCTTATTTTCTGCGAATATCTTTTGAAGATTTGATTTAAGAATAAGCTTGTGCTTATCTAGTACGCAAGAACGCGCCTTCCACTACAAGTCACCTAAGGCAGTTTGTTTTATTTTATCCAGTCCAAAAATATGTTTCAATATTTTTGGAATCCTTGTGAGTTGACCATCGCTGTTTCCAGCTGTCAACAAAAGATTTACTAGTTTGATTTGTTCCTCAAGTTTCTCAAGCTTATTACAAAAGATTAAGGAATAAAAAAGATTTGATAAAAGATTTGATTTAAATATATTTTTGTGCTTCAAGGAGGTTGCTACAAAAAAATATATTCATGAACAACAAAAATATTTGATGCAAATATATTTGTGGAAGATTTAATTTTGAAATATATCCACTGAAAGTTTCTTGGAGGAGAAGTAGCTATGAAGCTCAAATCCACGAAGCTCTGTGTATATAAAGGAAGACGCATAACTTATTTTATTTACCGAAGGGACTAAAGATGTTAACGGATAAAACTAGAGGGACTAAAAATATAATGAAAAAAATGTAGGGACTAAAAGTCGAAACGTACGTAAAAATATGGACTAAAAACATATTTAACCCGAGTTTTATATTTCAACCCACATAGTATAACATGAAATGTAAAAATTTATTTATGTGTTTGTTTTTTGTGTTTGTTGTATACTCTTAGAATATTACATAAATTTAAAATAATTTGAAATGAACCGCTATTGTCGTGGTTGGTAATGTAAAGCCCCGAACCTAAAATTAATAATAATCTAATTTTTTAATTTTTTGGAAAATTCTCTTTCAGAGACATCATGCAGTGGCTAAAAGAACTATAAATTGAATTCGATAATAAAATTATTTTAAAATTGAGTTCGTTTTTATATTTTAACCCACATAGTATAACATGAAAGTTTGGTTTTATTTCAGAAAAATACAGAAAAAATTAATAAAAATATTGAAGGTCAAAAATAGTGAAAAAATATCTACTATTAATTTAAACGATACTTAAAATAACATATATAAAATTATAAACTATATGATATGATTTAGATGCTAGATAGCCTTTGTTTTAAGGGTTATGTTAATTTGTGCCCTAAGGACACATGTTAAGCTACCTAAAAATAGAAATATAACATTTAATAATAGAAAAAATTTAATGTTTAGAGAATTGAATACACCATGAGTTCAATAAATTTTTTCCACATTTATCTCCTTAACATGTACCCTTAAGGACACAAGTTAACATTCTCCTTGTTTTAATTCCAATTTTAATAGTCATTATTTCATGCCTACCTTCCTGTTACCCCAAAATTAAGTAGCATTCATATCTAAACTCATTATTAATATATCAATATTAATAGTATTTTATTTTAGGATTTAATTTATATACACTTTTACACCGTCGATCAATACCAACCATATTTTCCGCCACATCACCCCACTTTCTTGATATGACATGATAAAATGGTGATTGTTTATTGGACAATCGTGTAAAACTATTTTGTACCGTCGGTGCATATCAATTATACTCTTTATTTTATCTATAAGTCATGGTTCAATCAACAATATTGATATTGCTAGGTTACACGCGTCTACATATGTTTGAATATGAAATTGTGAGTTTAAAAAAAAAATAAAAAAATAAATTGTGCAGTTGTGCAAATATTACCACTTCGTCTATAACATTTGAAAATGTTCATTAAGTGACTTAATAAAAGCGAAATTGGGCAATTGGTTCCTTAATTTATTTATTAGTTTCATATTGGTCCATAACTAATTAACGTTACAAATTGGTCTATTAACTTATTTATTAGTTGTGTAAAAAAAAATTATTTATTAGTTTCATATTGGTCATTAACTAAATAACGTTAGAAATTGGTCCTTTAACTTTAATTTGTTTGTCATATTGATCATTTTCGTTAGTTTTTTCTCAAAAAATATTAAGGTTAGAAAATGGTTATTGAGGTTTTCTTTTTCAACATACCACTCATTTCAGCGTGTTACGTGGCCACATCAATAGCCAAATAATCAAAAGTAACATCAAAAAATAAATATATCCCTATAAACTTAGCTCAGTTGACAAATAATAAATAATCACATCAAAAAATTCTTAGCAAACCTATTTATTCATTTTGAAAATACTTGAAAAAAAATAAAAATAAAATAGTATTATGATGATGTAAGAAAGAAAAAAGGCTTAATTAATAAAATGGTCCCTTAAAGACATTTTTGGTTTTAGATTGGTCCCTTAAAGAAAAAAAGGTTCAAATAGGTCCCTTAAAGAAAAAAAAGTCTGAATAGGTCCCTTAAAGACATCTCCGTTAATCAGTTTGGTCCCTAAAAAGAGGTCTAAACAGGACCAAACTGATTAACGGATATGTCTTTAAGGGACCTATTCAGACTTTTTTTTCTTTAAGGGACCTATTTAGACCTTTTTTTCTTTAAGGGACCAATATAAAACCAAAAATATCTTTAAGGGACCATTTTATTAATTAAGCCAAGAAAAAAACTCTGAAATCTTATTGGCCAGTATGCGTGGTGACACATCAAAAGGACACGTCACATAACGGCAATATAAAAACCTCGAAACATCTAGATTTTCTTCCCGCGAACTTATTTACAGAAAATACTCCGACCAAAGGTTCCGTCACCGTCACCGTCACCGTCACCGTAAAACATCTTATCAGTTCCTATTTCGAACACTCTTCGAAAACGATGAACCGTTCAGCCGCCACGTTGTTCATCATCGTCGCTACGTTGTGTTTCGTTTTAGAATTCGAAGCAAAAACAATCGACCCCTATAAGGTTACTCTAATATCAACATTTTTCGTTTTCTTTTAATTTAGTGTTGGGGTCTTATAATTTTAGAGGGATTTATGGTTAGGTTAACAGAAAGGTTGAATTTTGAGGGTTTATCGTGGATTTGAATCGAAATGTTATGAGGGTTTATTGTGTGATTTCAATTCAAATGCGTAATTAATGAGTTAATTGCATTTCATTATTGGTAATTTCATTAGCTAATTTTTTTATTCTTTCTATTTCAGTTAAAATTTATATTTCATTTGTATCTTGCAAGATTGTATCTTTGCATTATCTGGTTTTGGGTGTTGTAAATGAAATCTTTTCTTACTTCTGATATTGGCATTGTTTATATTTTATCAAATAATATGAACTTGCAAGTTCTTGTCTTTGCCAAAAGGGGAAAGGGGGGAATTTGGTGGAACTTGTTTTAGGATTTTATAATTTCAGAGAAATTTGAGGTTAAAATGGTGGAAAGGTTGACATTTTAGGGTTTATTGTGTGATTTGAATTTGAAATGTGTAATTAATGAGTTAATTGTATTGCATTATTGGAAAGGTTGAATTTTGTGGGTTTGTTGTGTGATTTTAAAATTGATTGTTCATTTGTATCTTGCAAAATTGTATTTTTACCTTGTCTGATTTTGAGTGTTGTAAATCAAATTATTTCTTACTTCTGACATTGTGTATCTTTATCGAAGATTATGAACTTGCAACTTGTCTTTACCACAGTCCGAGGAACAAGATGGTTTCAAAAAGGGAAATGGGGAATTTTATTTATTTATTGATTTGCATTGTATTGTTTGCATAAGCTGATTTCACATGCTTCAATTTTAACAGGTTCTTGGGGTTGATAAAACTGCAAGTCAACGAGAAATTCAGAAGGCTTTTCACAAGTATGTTTACTTTGTAAATGTAATTGTATTCTTGTTGCTTGTCACATGTTAAATCTAGCCATCTCTGACAAATAACTTGGCCTTATATATATTTTTTGCAGACTCTCTCTTCAATATCACCCTGACAAGAACAAGGCCAAAGGTGCACAAGAGAAGTTTGCTCAGATAAATAATGGTATATAAAGTTGCTCTCTCCAATATAAAGTTCATACTTGCAGGACAAAAGATTTAGTAGTATGATAAGGACTTATAGTGTAATAAGTTACTTTCAAGTTTCTACTTATTTCTTGTTTCAGGATGTTGATTTGAATGTCTTTTTTTTTTGTTGCCAACAGCGTACGAGATTTTATCTGATGAACAAAAGAGGAAGAATTATGACTTATATGGAGATGAGAAAGGAAATCCTGGATTTGAAGCTGGCCACCCTGGAGGTAGCGGCTTTAACTTCAGACCAGGCGAACAATGGAGTAGCGGTGGCCAGGGAGGCTCTAAGTCATTCTCCTTTTCCTTTGGCGGCGGCTCTGGTGATTCAAATTCTTTTGGATTTGGTTTGGATGATCTTCTTGGCAACTTTTTTGGTGATTTTGGCAGTTCATTTAGGTCTCAATCTGGGCCCAAGAGTTCCCCCAAAAGTTTTAAAGCCATAAATTCAAATATCTACAAGAAAGAAATTGTTGATGAAGGAATGACTTGGCTTTTGTTATCTTATACACCCTCATTGAGGGGCGTCCAACAGTTTGAGTCCACTATAGGGGAGGTTTCCAGTACATTGCAAGGAGCTTTGAAGGTTTTTATTTATTTTTAAAACTTGAATAATTTTCATTGATTGTGTTGTAGTTGGCATAACTTATTGCCTCTCTTATTTTTTGACAGGTTGGAAGCATAAACTGTGAAAAGGAAGTCTCATTATGTAAGGAGCTTGGTATATATCCTCGCAAAGCTCCAAGGATTTTTGTCTATTCTTACAAGGAGAATGAAAAGGGTTCTCTGGTGGAGTACGGTGGTAACTTGGCTGTTAAGGATTTGAAGGCTTTCTGTCAACAACACTTGCCAGGATTTTCAAAACGGATTGACTTGAATCAACTTGATCAATTTAGCACTACTGGAAAGTTGCCTAGGGTGCTGCTTCTCTCTTCCAAAAAGAACACTCCTGTAATTTGGCGTGTTCTTAGTGGCTTGTATCGTAAACGCATTACTTTCGGTGATGTAGAGGTATGCTAGTGATGGTAGTCAATTCGTTTCTTTCTCTGTACATGTAGGAAAAGTCTAGTTCTTCTGTTTACATGTTACATGTTAAGAGAAGATAGTTAATTCATTAGTCACATCAAACTTGATTGTTTAGACTCAACCATCATATATGTTTATAATCTTTTAAGCACTTTATTTCTTTCTCTGAATATTTCAGATTGTTTTTTGGTGGAAGTGGCTCTTGGTGTTTACATTAAAAATAAACAAAAATCCATAATGTGTATCTTGAATCATTTGCAGGTTCATGATTCTGATTTGAGAGTGGAAAAACTAGGAGTTGATGCACTTCCAGCTATTGTAGGTTGGCTACCTAATGGAGAAAAGACTATTCTGAAAACAGGGGTTTCTGTGAAAGATGTAAAATCTGGTGTACAAGATCTTAGTAACATACTTGATAGTTTTGAGAAAGTAAGTAAAAAGGAAACATCAAGTCAGTCCAAGAAAGCACAAACTGATTCAGAAGACGGATACATTCAGTTGCTTTCTCGGTCAAACTTCGAGGATCTCTGTGGGGCAAAAACTCCAGTTTGCATAATTGGTGCCTTTAGATCTTTGAAAGCAAGGGAAGAGCTAGAATATATTCTCTCTTTGGTAAGTAAAAATTTCATCAACTTAATGGCTTAAAGGGTATATAATATATATAAATTTTATCTTGTGCAAAATCTCAAAGGGAGCACTGTTATTTCAGGTCTCACATATGTCATTGTCAAGAAAACCAAATGGAGGCGGCAGCTCTAGGGACTCCATTTCCTATGCTCTCTTAGACTCTGCACAGCAACAATCCTTTCTAAACGCATTTGACAAAATGGGTTATAAATCATCAGATAAGTTGTTGATTGCCTACAAACCTCGGAAAGGGAAATTCGCTGTATTTATGGGTGATATGAGAATAGAGAAGGTAGAGAATTTTATCGGCTCCGTTCTAAGCGGAGATATACCCTTTAGGGAAACACATAAGAAGCCTGTACTAAAATAGAGGCATTAGGGTATATTAGGGAGCACTGTTTTGCAGTATAAATATAAGAGATAGAATCAGATCAGTTTCAATACCGGCAAGAGTACATATGATGCACAAAAGAGACAAGTCTAAAATTTAAAATATCTTAAATAGTCGCCGAGTCCAATGGTACGAGATTGACAGGAAATTTTGGCAATGACATATTTCAAAGATGTTGGTTTTTGGTTGATATGCATTTCTGTTGTAGTTTATCATATTATAAGCTTGTGAGGTCTCATTTCACATGAATTAATTGGTAGTGTACAGTAATATTGTTTTAAGTGCTATCATCTTGAACACGAGAACTTGATATTGTTTTTGTTTATTTTTAAGTTTAAATCTGGATTTACTTCAGTTTTAAGTGCTATCAACACCAAGTCTGAAGTCTAATAATTCATCATAAATAAATGTCCAATCTTCATTGCCGAAAGATCTAATTCTTTTGTGCGTTTATTTTTTAATATTTCCAATCCAAATTCACGGAAAGCTTTACTTTAGTTTTGGGGGAATTTTGGTCTACCATTTTTGTTCAAATAAACTATGTTAATAATGCAAGAAATTCAATTTTGTATAGATAAAAGAACCCTAATTATTAAAGACACATTCAACACCGGTGAGGAAGAAAGAATTTGGGTGGAGAAAAAGAATTTGTAATGTCGCAGAGAGGATATATAAGATTTTATTTGATTATTTATTTATTTATTTTTATAAAAAAAAACTATAAGATCCAGTGTGGTAATGAAAAAATGGACTATTTAATCCAATGGTGAAATGACGTGGTACATCGGTGAGGGACTTGGTTGCTACCTCACCTTAGAATCCACCGTAATTAACTAGCAACTAATAATTTACCGTTAAAAAAAAATAAAATAATTGTCGCCATTTGCAACATCACGGTAGCCACGCACATGAGAGTCACCCAACCACGAATCAACGAGACTAATGCACATGCGCGCATAGTTTCAATTGTTCTATGCCAACAAATTGTTTCCACTTGCCCTCATTACCTGTTGTGGTTTCATTGGGTCTAATTACCAGTCAATTACATGGTTTCTGAGGTCACTAAATCAATGGATTCTTTTCTTTTCCTTTTAATTATTATTTTTATGATTTGGAAATAACATTGTTTTTTCAATCTGTCCTATTCTCAACGTATTTTGTCATAAAAAAAGATCTGTCTTCTTTATCATCTTTTTATTTATTTAGATGAGTTGCATTTAGAAATTATTACAACAATTTTGGAAATAACACTTTTAATGTTTTGCCATGTTTTCAAAAGTTCTTTCTATTTAGATATGAATTTTTGTTTTTATAAATGATGTAAAATTCAAACATATTATTTAGCCACTAAATATATGTTTTTGAAATATTGAATCTATATGTAGTATTTAATTAAACAATTTTTTTTACCAACAATAAATTGATTTAATTAAGTTGGGACTGAAATGAGTCGAACTCGTCTGAGCTCGACTCGATAGAAATTGATTCAGCTCGAAACTCGGCTAAAGTTTGATACGAACTCTTTTTTCAGTTGGAGTTTGGCTCGTTTAAAGTTTACGAACAGTTCAGTTCGACTCGTTAGAACCATCCAAAACAAAAATCCTAGAACCAACCAAGAGCTAGAGCCATCTTCGGAATCAACCCAAGTCCACCAACGTGGTGGCGTCGAATCAAAAGGCAAGAAAATTGCAAATTTCAACAGATTTGACACAATCAGGATCCAATGCCAGAACAATGAGGATCGAGAAACACCTACCACACCACCTAAAGATCCACCACCAGCCACCCAAAACCAACACCATGCAACAAATTAAGCGACCAACGACACACCAAAAGGAAGGAGGCATAGTAGTGGGTACGGGGGCGCTGATGGAGAGGGGGAAAAACATCCGCAATAGGGTGAAACAGTGGCCCAAAGGAGGAGTCTCGTCGCACCACGAACCACCAAGTCTACATAGGAAACAAAGGGTTTATATATTTGATCGTGGTGAGGGTGCTGCGGTGCTAGCTTGTTTAGAAAGTGAATATAGAAGATAGGTTTTTAAAGATGAAATCCATTAAAATTTCTATCATAAAATTGACCATATAATTTGCACATAATCATATTTCTCTATACGAATAATGCTAGCAACACACTCTTTAACAAACACACTTCAACACACTCTCTTTTATTGGTTGAAATTCACATGGGTCCCATAAAAAAATGTGGACCCATATAACTTTTATGAGACCCATATAAATTTTAACCAATAAAAGAGAGTATGTTAGAGTGTGTTTATTAAAAAGTGTGTTGCTAGCCCTCCTCAAATAAGTACACAACATTATTATAAAATAAATGTACATGACATAGTTTGATTGAATGTATATATAAAAAGTTTATATCATTAATATATAAATTAAATCCATGTAATACCATTTTTTTAATATTATGTATAAGACCTTTTTATAAGTTTTTAACTTTCATATTTAGGTTACACTATATTTAAATATTTAAAAAAGGAGGGAAATAAATTTCCTGCCTAAGCTGTTTAATGTGATTGAATAGCTCTAAATATTTTAATACATATATAATCTATATTATCCGATCTTTAATCAATGATAAGATTAATTATTACGTATAACTTCGTGATATTAATGTATTCAACAAATCTAAATTCGAAATGTAGTTTTTTTTTTACTAAAAAATTCAAAATGGAGTTAGTACTAATACTATTTGTTTGTTTGGTTAACAACAAACAGAAGCCTAATTGGTCTTTCCTTATTGATATTTCTAGAATAAAGAAGAAAAAGGCAACAATAAAATTAGTTAACAAATCCAAATTTTCATACACTGTGAGCCATAACAATAATTAATAAAGCAAAACAATAAAGAATAAACCGCCCCTGGTATCTTCTTCAATACAAGTGTTCATTTTCACCTCCCACTGTCTTACTCTAAACTATTTTCTACTCCATCACTTTCTCAATAACACAAACTCATAACCCTTTTAGTATATAACAACACCTTTAAAAACTTTACATAAAACCAAACTAAACTTTTCACATCACACTACACACAAAAATGGACACAATGTTAGGATCTTTAGACTCAAACAAATCAACAAGCAACGACGTCGTTTCATGCACAAAACCAAACAGCACATCCCCGATCCAACCGTCAATTCCATCAACTCCTCTCTCATCATCCGACGCTACTCTCGGCCGTCACTTAGCACGGAGACTAGTTCAAATCGGCGTCACCGACGTCTTCTCCGTTCCCGGCGACTTCAACCTTACACTTCTCGATCATCTCATAGCTGAACCGGAACTTAACTTAATCGGTTGCTGTAACGAGCTTAACGCTGGGTACGCTGCCGACGGTTACGCTCGATCACGTGGCGTCGGAGCTTGTGTTGTAACGTTCACTGTTGGTGGTTTGAGTGTTATTAATGCTATAGCTGGTGCTTATAGTGAGAATTTGCCGCTTATTTGTATTGTTGGTGGACCTAATTCCAATGATTATGGAACTAACAGAATTCTTCATCATACTATTGGGATACCTGATTTTAGTCAAGAATTGAGGTGTTTTCAAACTGTTACTTGCTTTCAGGTTGTTACTAAATTAGTATATTTTAGCTTTTTGTTTGATTTGTGATTTGTTTGATGTTAATTTTATTTTCTTGTATTTAATATTTATTGTGTTTGTGAAGTTGACGAGTTAGTGTTACTGTTATGATTTCGGTGAGTTTGACGAAATCACGTGATTTTTTTGAAGCTTTTAAAGTGTGGCTTCTAAAATTATGTAATTTTAGGTGGCAGGTCGTGATTCTGACAAACTCACCGTAATACTGTCAAACTCAATGTCAATCCAAACATGGCATGTACTTAATTGTTAAATGGGTTTTGGTTATTGGTGGTTTGATTGTGATTTGATTTGATTTGATAATAGGCTGTGGTGAATAACTTGGAAGATGCACATGAGTTGATTGATACAGCAATCTCCACTGCACTGAAAGAGAGCAAGCCTGTTTATATAAGCATTGGATGTAACTTGCCTGCTATTCCTCACCCTACTTTCAGTCGTGATCCTGTCCCTTTTTCACTTGCTCCCAAGTAAGATTTTCTTTTTTTCTTCATTTTTAGTAACTATAGTGTATTTGGTTTCACATAGATATCATATGAAGTAACTGACTTTATGTGTTAAGTTGAAAAGTTTACACCAAACTTAGCGGTGTGTTTGACAGAATCATGGTGTCACTGTGATTTCGCCAAACTCACTGCTGATCCAAACACGCACTTTTGTTGAAAATCATGTTTGCCAAGCATTCACCTAAAAATACAGTTAATTGTTGATTGTTTTGTGGAGGAACCAATAATTTGAAATGTGGATGATTGGTATTTTATCTAATTTTTGTTTGTTTGTCGCTTTTGGTGTTTTGTAGATTGTCTAACCAAATGGGGTTGGAAGCAGCAGTTGAGGCAGCAGCAGATTTTCTTAACAAAGCAGTGAAACCTGTACTAGTTGGTGGTCCTAAATTGAGGGTAGCAAAAGCATCTGATGCCTTTGTTGAACTGGCTGATGTGAGTGGTTACGCACTTGCTGTGATGCCATCAGCTAAAGGGATGGTTCCGGAGCATCATCCCCATTTCATTGGAACTTATTGGGGTGCTGTGAGTACTGCATTCTGTGCGGAGATTGTGGAATCTGCTGATGCATACTTGTTTGCTGGTCCCATTTTTAATGACTACAGTTCTGTTGGGTATTCACTTCTTCTCAAGAAAGAGAAGGCGATTATCGTGCAGCCCGACCGGGTTGTGGTTGCTAATGGACCTGCATTTGGATGTATTTTGATGAAGGATTTCCTTAAGGCACTTGCAAAGCGTCTCAAACACAACAATGCTGCTTATGAAAATTACCATAGGATATTTGTTCCAGATGGAAAACCTTTGAAGTCTGCACCAAAAGAACCTTTGAGAGTTAATGTTATGTTCCAGCATATACAACAGATGCTGTCCAGTGAAACAGCTGTGATTGCGGAGACAGGGGACTCATGGTTTAACTGCCAAAAGTTGAAATTGCCTGAGGGATGTGGGTAAGTGTTTGAGAGAATGTGATTTGTGGCGTTTTTCTTTAAAAAAATCATGTTTATTGTGCTGATAAAATCTTGTTGACAGGTATGAGTTTCAAATGCAATATGGCTCAATTGGATGGTCTGTTGGTGCAACTCTTGGCTATGCACAAGCGGTTCCCGAGAAGCGAGTGATTGCTTGCATTGGTGATGGAAGCTTTCAGGTTTGTCCTGCATAACTACTTAAAGTATGAGTTTTTCGTTCAACATTTGATTTATTCTTGAATATGGTTTCTTATCTTAAATGTTTTGCAGGTAACTGCACAGGATGTGTCAACAATGCTGCGATGTGGTCAGAAAACCATCATCTTCCTGATAAACAATGGTGGATACAGCATTGAGGTTGAAATTCATGATGGACCATACAATGTTATCAAGAACTGGAATTACACTGGATTGATTGATGCAATTCACAACGGTGAAGGAAAATGTTGGACTACCAAGGTGAGTCTCTTGACATTGTAATATATACTGCTCAAACTTCTGTAACATGGATTAAATGCTGATTCATGCATGCTTTATTTTCAGGTATTCTGTGAGGAGGAGCTAGTGGAAGCAATTGCCACAGCAACAGGACCAAAGAAAGACAGCTTATGTTTCATTGAAGTGATTGTTCACAAGGATGACACTAGCAAAGAGTTGCTTGAGTGGGGTTCCAGGGTCTCTGCTGCCAATAGTCGTCCCCCAAATCCTCAGTAAACTTCAGAATCAGTCTATTGTTGCTAGATTGCTGAAATTGCAATCTGATTCTAAAAAAATTAAGAGCACTTTTAGTCGGAATTTACTTTTATTGATGGATTTCTTGTTTATGTAACTGAGTCTACTTGTTTGTATAAATTCAATTACTTGAGATCTTGTTTGTATAAATTCAATTACTTGAGATAAATGACATGCATCACTCTTTATTTTGTAATACTTTGCTGCTTCAAGATTCTTATGCATAGCATAGTTTTTGTGAGTAAATAATCATGGTGGTGCCTAAATATGTTTGAGGTTGTTATTGAAATTACAATAACATCCTCAATTGTGTCTATTGTCAAAAAATTCATGGATCAAATGAAAATTAATTAAAGACACGTTAAAAGACTACAGTGAATATGGGAAGATGCATTTGGGTTGTATACTGATTTTTATTTTTATTTTGTTGTCTTTTGGTGCATAATGTTAAAACATCTGTACTTGGGATGTGGAGATGGATCACTAGCTTGATGAAAATGGCATATGAATCCACAGCGTGATGATGGTTTAATATATTTTTCTAAAAGAAATTTACTAATTATTCCGTCAAATTTTATCAAATATTGGTAATTGGAATGGGACCAACCATATTTGTAAACCAGTTAGGGTATGTTTGGTTTGGGGGTTTTGGAGGGAAGATGAGGTAATATTTTAAATTTTATGTGTTTGGTTTAATATTTATAAGGGGAGAGAAGGGGAGGGGAGGGAAGCAAAATTCTTCGTATGACAACTTTTTGCTTCCCCCAAAACTGGGAGGATTTGGAACTTTGGAAGGGAGGGGAGACATATATGTTATTATAATTTAAATTATATTGACATAATTATCCTTATATTTATTTTAAAATACCAAAATTATCCTTTACTTAGTATTTTTTTTATGTTGCTAACCTTTTTTTTTTATAATGCTAACTTGCTAATTTTCTCAAGTCCTGTTGTTAAGTTCTATATATTTCTATTCCATAAAATTCTTTTATAATGATTTCTATACAATTTTTTGTTTCGTCGACAAACAATTTTCTCATATAATTCCTTTTGCTTTACTTTCAACGTTAATTCTCTTTTTCTTTTTTTACTTTATTTTGTTATATTTGAGTTAAAAAAAAAAGACTTTGTTTTGTTATATTGAGTTCCATGATACTTTTGCCTATTCCTTTTTTTTCCGTTCTCTCTATTACACTTATATATACCAGTGGTCAAACGGGCACGTTCGTGTGATCCACATTTTTTATGTGTCCGTTTGTGTGATCCGCATTTTTTATTCTTCTAATTCATGTTAAAGTTATTCTAAAATTTTGATACATCTAATTTTGTTTTTTATGAATAGTTGGTTTTTGGAAAACAACAAATTAAGTCACACAGAGATATGGACGGATCCAGAAATTTTAGTAAGTGGGGTCAAAATTATAACGTAAAAAAATATAAATTGTTATTTATATAATTTTAACATTTTCTTATACAAAATTACTTATTTTGGTTTATTAGTCAATACTCTTAAGATATTCATTAGTATTATAAATTAGTCTTATTAATTTTATATTTATTATAATGTAATAAATTGACTATATAAAAACGATAATACCAGATATATGAGGTGACATTGCATAAATAATATTAGTATTAACTAAAAATATAATAGGTAAGTGAGGTCAGCCCCACACTAAATCCGTCTCTGCACATAGACATTGAATTAAATGTAAGAAACCATTAAAAAAAAATGTGGACATCTTTACCACGACTTTTATGCGTATTTTTCATACATATATATATTTTTTTAATGATAGAGTGTGAGCTGAGGGGCTAGGATTATTACACATGTTTATCAAATTTAATGATTGTGAAGTATTTATGCACCACGCATAAGAAAAAGACTTATGCCCGCTATGAAGGTATCAAAAAAAATAAGGGTCTTGTTAACATGTGCCCTAAGGGCACATGTTAAGATATCCAAATATAGAAACTCAACATTTAATGATGCTAGAAATTTAATGCTTCAAATGTTAAAAAGCACAAATTAGCATTTAATGATTTCTATTTTTATTTCCTTAACATGTGCCTTAAGGGCACATGTTAACATTCTCCGGTGAATCTTCAGTGTCAAATGAGACAGAAATCCGCTTAATCAGATTGACTCACTGCAACGCGACATCACAGCCGTAGGATCAAATAATAATGGTTAGTTTGATTGATTGATTACAATGTTCAGGTTCACGGGGCCGTTCACGGGCAAACTAGCTAATGTCTAAAATTCCAATTCTTTTTTCTTTCTCCTCACAAGAAACCAAATCAATTTTATATTAAACAATAATTTAAAGAAAACAATGTCTTTAACAGTTTGACCCATAATTTTTTTAAAATAAAGTGGAAAACTAATTTCAAATTATTTTGAAAAATATCTCTTAGGACAGTTTGGAAGATACATTCTGAAATTGGCCTTCACGGGATCTTTTAAATGTCCATACACACTCTATGATTTTAGAAGATATGATCTCATTGTCACAATACTTATGAAATGTGCCTAGAGACATCAACTTTTTTGTAGCATAATTTGTTTAAAAGGTAAATGACTAACACTATTTTTTAGGCTAATTAATCTTCCGGTTCTCAGGGAAAGGAGACTCTAGTAATTTTAGAGTTCGGCTGCGAAGTAAGTAAAATTTGATCAAGAAGTTATTCCATAAATAAATCGAACTCAGATTCCGAACGATCCATTCTTAACCGCTTCAACTCAATGTAATGACCAACACTTTTCCCTATTTTTTTTTTGACGCAAACACTTTTAATTACCTACTAAAAAGGCTAACTTGTTTAAAAAATAAAAATTAAAGGATTAATTGTTATAAACATCTAGTTTCAATAAATGCAAAATGTATTTGCCTTAAATGATACATAAACTTTTCCCAATTTCTCTCAGCAACCAACTTGCAAAAAAAGTTGAGTCAACTGAGTTTACCCTGCATGCTTTGTCATTTCTACATGGTCCCTTGCCCGTGATCTATCTCTGAATTCAAGTGAAGATCCAATGCAATGAGTCATAGATCACATAATAAGAAACTTGTTTTTTAGTTCATAGAAATTATTAACTAACAGCTCTCTTTAGATACTATCATTTATAGGTGAATTCAGGCGGTACACATCTTATTTAAATATGTATCGGTATACTGCTTAAGTGAATAATTCTGATAAATTCACAAATAATATTTATTAATTTTTAAATCTATCAGAATTATCCGCTCAATAGTGTATCAGTATATATCGAAATAAAATACCATAATGTTCATCACCTTCATATAATTGAAACACTTGGTAGAAACCCCCTGTGAATACACTTTCACATACATGTCCAAACCTATGTAACTTATCTAGGAAAGTGAAAATGATGGTTCATACAATAATTTTATTAGGGTACCACAAAGGTGCAGAAAAATGGAAAATAAAATAAAAAACTTAAGAACTTATATAATTCCACTAGGTGCTATTACAATAGGACTTCTAACCGTGTGTGTTCCAGCATCTTCAATCCAAACAAGATCTCCAAATGAAACATTTTCATTCTTGTACATAACATACTTTATATTAATGTAGTAACTTCGTTTCTCATTTATATAACTGAAATTTAATATATCAGGTGACACTTTCACCACAGAACCCTTTGGATATGTCAATTTAGCTCTATATGTAGCAGCACCATCACCAACATTAGTAACAGTCCTCTTAAACTTGTGAACCATTGATCTTGTTTTGTTGCTATATAATGCTATAAATGAAGGGTAATTAAGATCCAAAGAAGGGTTTTCACAATCATAAGAATTTGATCTTGTAATTGTTAAAATTTGGTTCTTTGTGAACTTCAAACCACAAAGAAAATTAACATAGTCTTGTGGTGTAGCATCATATATCAAACCTGGATTCATGGCTCTATTTGGATCAATTTCACCGGCGCCAATAGCAAGAGGCGAAGCATATTGAGAAGGATAACCATTATCCCTTATAGGATATTGTGTATTATCTAAAGGACTAGCTGTGGTTATTAATGACGATCTTATAGCCGCAACACTCCATTGTGGATGTGCTGATTTCAGAAGAGCAACAACACCGGAAACATGAGGACAAGACATAGATGTTCCTGACATGAAAGTGTAGTCACTTGATAAGTACACATTTGTGCCGATTCTAGCTGATGGTCTAGTAGGAATATAAGCTGCAAGAACTCTAGAGCCAGGCGCCATTATGTCGGGTTTCAAAATCCATGGAAAGTAATGTGAAGGACCTCTTGATGAGTAATGTGCTGCAGCTGGTGCTGGCTTTGTTCCAACAAATGTTTGTTGAAATTTAATGCTGGCTGTAGGATTCTTAATGCTTTTCGCATAGTTGATCACATATTCTGCATCTTTCGGCTTGATTACAATACTTGGTGAGTAAAGTAATCTTGTGTCAATTAAACCAGGATTATCAGAGATAAAAACTGCCCCGAACATACTTGTTGCTGCCACAACTCTGATTTGTTCAAACACCGAGTTTGTGTTTGAGTTTGACATTGATTCATCACAAAGAATGATGACTTGTTTGTTAAGTTGAGATAAGAGCTCCACTGAATTGCATGAAGAGACAGTGTTATTGTAAACAAGTGGAAGATTTTCAACTATAGCATTTGCTGGAAACAAAGTCCAACCAATAATGTTTTGACCATTTCCCAAAACAAGAGTACCAAAGGTTCTATCAATTGTGCCTGCAGCTGCTGTAATGAGCCAGGGGATACCATTGTGCAAGGTTCCAAGTTGAGGTCCTGCATTACCTGCTGAAGATGAAACAACAATCCCTTTTTCCATAGCTGCAAATGAAGCTATTGCTATAGGATCTTCAAAAAGTGGAGTATCATCAAATCCCATTGAAATTGAAATCACATCAACACCATCAATAATTGCTTGGTCCATTCCAGCCAAAACATCCGAGGCCAAACGGCCCTCTTGCCAAATTACTTTGTACATAGCAATTTTAGCTTTTGGTGCAATGCCTCTTGCTATTCCTTTTGCATAACCAAAATAAGAAGCGCCGTCAACATAGTTACCTGTAAGTCCAAAGCAGACAACTCGGTTGGTGAGCTGAGAGACATCGAAGGAGTACTAATACGGAAATCCAAAGTTCAAACTCTCGAAAGTCCGAAACTAACATGATTTACTAACATTTGTATATTAAAAAAAAAAAAAATAGTTACCTGCAACAGTTGATGATGTGTGAGTTCCATGTCCTATATTGTCTCTAGCTGAATTCATGCTAATAGTAACATTTGGATTTGAAGCAATAACACCTTTGTTGAAATATCTAGCTCCAATCAATTTGAAGTTACACATTGAAGCATTGAATTCTTGACCAATTTGACAGGTTCCTTTCCATTTGTTTGGAATTTTCTTTGTCATTCCATCATCTTTAAAGCTTTGACTCTCAGGCCACACACCGGAATCAATAACACCAACAACGATATCATCTCCGAAATTTGAAGCATGCCATAGTCCATTTGGAGAATCTAGGGAGAGAAATTCAAAGGTGTGAGTTGTGTCAATTGTAGCTGTTCTATCTTGATATGCTGCAACAAAGCCATCAATGTTCTTAAGAGTTTCTAACTCATTTGAAGTTAACAATGCACTAAATCCATACATGGCATTATCATAGGTGTACAATAGTTTCTTCTGTGCATGTTGATCAGGATCATCAAGTAGTGTTTTTGATTTTAAGGAATGAATGGTGGATTTGAACCAATCATTATGAGTCATGAAAATTTGAGGAAATAAGGATTTGTTCATATGAATTATATATGTGGAAGTCTCAGCATTGCTATGAAAGGTTATCAGAAAAAAAGGAGTAATGAGGAGAGTTGAAAACAAAAATTTAAGGTCCATTGATTATTTTTTCAAATGAACAAAGAAATGTTGTTTTGGCTATTGATTCATCTTATCATGTGACTATATAGGGAATCTCATTCTGTGGAAAGTATCAATGATGATGACATTTATGAATTATTATTTAGATATTTGTTTCCAAATGATTGGATATAAATTTTCTTGCATAACAACTAAGAAGTAATTTATGTTCAGATAATATATTATTTTTATACAAAGTGCAAAATCACATGTAACACCACTGTGTCTTTTTTTTTTTTTAACCAATGTAACACCACTGTGTCTTAAACCAATGAGATATATGTATCCTTATGGTGTCAAATCTCTCCCTTCGAACTGCCTCAACAGATGGGTTGTTATTTTTTTTTTTAAGCCGCAACAAATTTGTCATTCCATTGTTGGAGAAGTGAATAGAATAGAATGAATGAAAATTATTTTGTTCCAACTTTACCCCTATTTTTAAAAAACGAAGTAAAATTCAACATGTTCTATTTTATTATAAAATAAAATAGATTGTTTCTTTCTTTTTTTAGGTAAAAATAGATTGTTTCTATTGCTGCAATTGTTGTGTGTGGTTTTATGCAATTGTTATTATCTGCTATATGTTGTTGTTTTTTAACTTTAAAAATATGAATAACACTCTTGCCATAAAAAGAGGAGAAAGAAACAAACTGATAGAAAAAACATGAAATGAGAAATCACTTGCTGAAAATTAATTCGAACAAACACGAGACCTGTGAATGAAGAATGAAGATGTTTATTACAAGTGATTGATCCACTATATATACATGATGCGAGTCAATACTAACGACAGAAGAATGATATGCGGGAGGCCAATTCTAACATATCATATGATTTTCAATTTCTTTAAAATTTGACATGGATGATCTATATGATATAAACTATCAATCCAATGGTGAATTTTGTAAAATTTATATTCGTTATAATGATATCATGAACTTATACACCATAAAAAACATGATACAGTTGTGCATGTTAGAATTGTCCTCCTGCATATCATTCTTCTATAGTTAGTATTGACTCACATCATTTATATATAGTGGATCAATCACCTGTAATAAACAATTTTGTGAGTAATAAAAATTTCTGGCTTCTAGGCTCAAATTTCTGGCTTCTATCTTTGTGTTTCTTCTGTAACAATGGTGATTCACCATTAGTTTTCACATGGTATGAGGAATAATTCTGATATCCACCTTCGTCTTCCGCGTCAATTCTTAACTTTTTGATATAACATTTGAAACCAATATTTCCAATATACAACTATTTAAAAATTATTCCTTAAAAAAAAATCTATTTAAAAATTAATTCCCTAAATGCCACACTTTGGTCATAGTTTGACTGACTTTATTTTGCCCTATCTATTTGCGCCACACCATGTGGTGGAATTCTAAAGGAACTTATTATTATTATTATTATTATTATTATTATTATTATTATTATTATTATTATTATTATTATTATTATTATTATTATGATCAAATGACACCAAGAAATATTATTAATTTATATTCTTTTTAACAACGATTTTACAAGTAGTACTCGAAGAATAAAAAAAGGCCGTCCAAGCAGTATTCAAATAAGTTAATATATCGTTATAAAATATTCGAATATGAGCTTAATATTAATCATAGTTGGATCCAAAAGTGATGGTCTGTTAACTAGCTAGTCCTTCATCCTGTCCATGTTGCCAAAAAGTATCTTCCCTGAAGTTCACCAAGCATGTATTGGGTGCCATAATAAAGAACATACCGTCACATCTTTAGATAATCCTCTTGAACAATTAAAGTTGTCCATGAAACATAAGCCGGAGGTGAAGTAGCATATAAGTTTCTATACATTTTAGTACTTTTATAAATAATCAACACTTCTCTTTCTTCAATTTCTCTCTTCTTTTTCTTATAACAAACAACACCTCAAATCTATTCTATTTCTCACATATTTCTCTCATCTCATACTCTCTCTCACTTATTTCTCGACGATTTTACCTTGTAAATCTATACCATGATTATATCATGGATCAATAATTCTATGGATCCAGATATATCACAAAGCATCTTATGGATGAACACTATTACAGAAATTGGGAAGGAACTCAAAGATCGTTTCTACCTATAAGTAATCTTGTAATCTCAATCCAAAAAAGAGTCACGTAACTAAAATGTTTACAAAGAAGTATGCCAAAAGTTGGATTTATTTATTTCATTCGTAGTTTGAATCTTGATTCGTCACATTATAACATTCTAGTCCCCCGTAGTAATAAAAAACATTCTAGTCCTTTATGCTAGACCCAATCTGCGATGCTTGCTGCTTCCTCAATAAATTGGTATATTATCTTCATATAATTTAAAGTGCTCAAAAAAAGAGTCACGTAACTGATTTGTTGCATTCATGGAGACCATATTTAATATTTTCACCGGTCCACATGCATCTCACGTGTAGTGACAACGGTTGTAATTTCTTTCGTAAAAAAAAAAAAAACAGTTGTAATTTCTAACGAAAAAAGTTTCTTGTTCGTAGTTTAAATTTTTACTAAGGGTCCGTTTGGTAAAAATAAGCTATAAGCTAGCTGATAGCTGATAAGCTAGCTGATAGCTGAAAAGCTAGCTTATAGCTGATAGCTGAAAAGCTAGCTTATTGAAATTAAAGTGTTTGGTAAAATTAACTTTTAAAGTGGTTATTAAATATAAAATTACATAATTGATAGTGGGTAGTTTATTTTTTAGAGTGGGTAGTTATTAAATTAAAGGGTAAAAATAGAATAAAGTGTAAAAAGCTATAAGCTATAAGCTCAAATGCTACTTGAAATAGCATCTGAAAAAAAGCTATAAGCTAGTACAAAAAGCTTGTTACCAAACACCTCTAATTTTTTGAAACAAGCTTATAAGCTCATATAATAAGCTATAAGCTAGCTTATTTGTGTTACCAAACAGAGCCTAAAACTAAATTTATTTATATATATCATTAAATTCTTAATTTTTTGAATGATTTTTTACACACTTATTTAAAATATTATACAAAAATCAGTTACTAAAATTTATTTATTTTTAACATGAGATGAATTAAATATACCTAAAAAAGTGAATTAAATATTAATTTTTTAAATAACTAAAGTTCAAAATAAAAGTAACTAAAATTGTGACATATAAATCAAATTTTGAGATTGTTTTTTTTGGAGGAACTTTTTATAATGCTCTAAACTTACCTACAAAAAATTATTCAGAATGGATCAAAAACTGAATGCATGATAATTTTCAGCGTCTAAAAATATAATATAAATTAAGTAAAGAATAAATTAAAAGGTCACCATTTTGTAGAAATAAAAAAAAAAATATTTAACCCATGTTTTTATCATTGAGAAAAATTTATATGAATTGTTTAAATACGGTGTGGTATTATGGGAATCGACGAAGTCTTATGTGGACAAAAAGAAAAATAAATACTAGTATTTGGGCACAAACATAGATGAAGAAAAAAAAAAAAAGAAATTAGTGATGAATATTTTTCGAATAAATAAATAATGTGAATGATTATCTGTGTGCGCCTGAACACTACTCTCTCCATGCATACTAAATTATAAGTCGCTTTAAGAAAAAAAGTTCATTTTAAGAAAAGAATTTGTATTAAATTATAAGTAGTTTTACAATATCAATAAAGCGTTTAATATTATTTTTCTTATTATACCTTTAACTATTAATTTTTTCTTTCAACTTTTCAATTTATCTTTCGTATATTATTAATGAATGACAATTCTGTAAATTATCTTGTAATTTCTCCTTTATGTACAACATTAATAATATTTTTTAATTTATATAATATTGTCAAAACGACTTATAATTTAGTATTTATTTGTGTTTGTACTTATATTAGAATTCTTTTATGGGAACCATGTGATAGAAGTGTATGAAATTTAAAACAAGTTACATAAATGCTCTAACATGGCTTTCATGCCGGTCTTATCTACAATTGCCATATTTTAGTTGTTGGGTTCAATTTCATTGGCTTAGTGGCGCGTGTTGCAGTAGACCCCATCATAAGTCGTTTCGTGAGAGTTGAAATCCTCTCCATTTCTTATATTTTCCATTTCTTCCATTACCAAAATTTTTAAATATTTTGAGGTGTATAAATAACATTTGAACCCACTTGATGTCACTTTTTTGCATTTATATTCTCAAAACTATATAATAATGAGGAAATGGAAAGAATTGAAAATAGGGAGGATCCTAACTCGTCAAATGAGAGGATCCTAACATGTAAATCTCAAAATTTTATACCCATGCCTTCCTCTCGGTTTCATTTCCCTATTTTACTCTCATTTCAAATGAACAAATGAATAGAACAACGTTATCTTGTAACAAAATAAAACCAGGAACAATATTAGTATCTTGTACAAAAAAGAAATCAGGAATAATGTCATCTTTAGTTCAAACTACATTAACTTTTTTCAATATAAATATCATACGGTAAGATCAAACGATTTTTATATAGGTGGTTGAATACGATGAATGTGACTTTAGTTTCAAACTACCAGGTCTAATCATTTGCTTTGTTTTAGCCTTATATGATTTGTTTATGGTTTTTTCCCCCGACTCTTTGTAACTCTTTGTAGTCTACTTTGATACATCTCGTGCTGAGGAGACTGTTTTTATTATTATATATCTTATTTTGGCTTGTTCAAAAAAATATAAATATAATACGGAGTACTAGTTTATGTAGTAACATATGCATAAAATGATGAAAAATGTTATTTGAACAACTTTTTTTTGACAATTTTTTAAACAACTCTCTCTCTTTTACTTACATTATATTCTTATTCTCTCTCCATTTTTCTCTCTCCATTTTCTTTGGACAATAAGAAAAGGAGAAAAACTAAGTTGTCCCAAAAATTGTCAAAATTAGTTGTTTAAATAACATTCCTCTAAAATAATACTACATCCGTCCCTAATTATAAGACACTGTTTGACAAAAATGTACTATTCATTTACCTTGTTTTGACCGTATTTTTTTTAATAATATATAAATATAAATATTAGCAAATAAGATCTTGTTCAATTTGTTTTGATGAGTATTTTCAAAATATGAAATTTTTTATAATTTTTACTAATAGACAATTAAAGATATTAGTGATCAAAATTGTGCATTAGCGTACGTGCAGTAGTCAAACAAGGTCTTATAATTAGGAACGGATGTAGTAGTATGAATGAATATGTGTTTGTCCGGAAGGATTTGTATGAGTGGGGACATTAATGCATGTGAAGTGCGGTCATTATATCAATTTATGTTACTATTGGTTGATAAAATTTAAAAGGAGTGGGGTCCACTGACCCCAATTTAATATGTGTAGATCCGTGCCTGCATGCAAAGGTTCGAATCCTTTTAGTCCGGATTATGAACGCCCGATCCGATCTATGCTCTGTTAGGAGAACAAGTCATCCCTCAACTCAACAACAAAAAACCGCAAAGGAATTTTCGTGAGCATTAAACTCATGTATAGTCTTTATCGCTTAGGAACCTCTGCTCTATGGCTCGCTAGAGTTAAATCAAGCTATTGATCATATTCATCCTTCTTCGACCGATGAAAGTACTAACTTCCTACATTTTTTATATTGATAGAGATTCCCAGATTCCCGCTAGTTCAACAAGACTTGTAAACAGAAGAAGCTCCTGACCATTCAAAGTAGTCATTCTTGAAAAACAATGCATGACATTTGCACTCTTTCACGGTGAGACCGACTAGGTCGCTTACGATCCAGCCTCGATCTTTGAAGACTTGAAGGACTAGTGTCCAATCCAAACGGTAAAGAAAGAAGGGCAAAAGAAAGCCCGTAGAAGTCTTTAAGGTCCCTCTGTCCGATAAGAAAGATAATAGCAGCAAAATAAATATTCGGAGCCAGAAAATTCTCTCAACATTAGAGAATGAAAAACCACGAGACCAATCCAGATAAATAGATAAATTTTTCACTATAAATTAATAATTAATAATAGGTACACAAAGGTGGAACCAATCAACAATTCAACTTTCACACAAGTGGGTAAACTAATACGGTCTATAGAGAGATTTAAACCACAAAAATCTAGCTAGGTGATAGAAAACACAAACTCTAGTTGTAGCTCAAAATAAATAACTTTGCTACTTCAAAAAAAAAAAAACTTTGCTACACACTCATTATCTAGGAAGCACCGACACCTCTATGATTAGGTGTGTCGCTATGTCCGACACGTGTCGGTGTCCGACACTCTTATGAAACTCGTCCGACACGTGTCGGATAGCTCATATCGGTGTCGGAAAAAATTCAATTTTTCCTTTAGTTTGACACTCCTTTGATCGGTGTCCGACACCTGTAAGACACTCGTATGACACGTGTCGGACAAGTGTCCCAAAAATAATTATTTTTCTTTGCTTATACTCTCCTTAGGCACATATCAGACATATCTACAAGAGTTAAAGATGTGTAGAAACAAATAGATCAATGAGGGATTGAAGACATTACATTTTGATCACGATATTTTAAGTTTTTTCGATCGTAGATGGATAAATAAAGGTAAAATACTATCATATCTTGTTTTAATTTTTTTTTTAAAAATAACTTGCTCAAATTAGATTTACATGTATATATTTTGATTCTCAATTTATGTTTTATAAATATGTAGCGGTGTCGGTGTCCTATATTTTTTACATTAGCGGTGTCGTGGTGTCCGTGTCGTGTCGCGATGTTCGTGTCGGAGTCCGTGCTTCATAACTCATTATCACTTAAAACCCAAAATCTTCTCTTTGTTCTCTAACTGTCTGCGCCGCAACTATTTCACAAAGAATAATGCTAGCAACACACTCTTTAACCAACACACTCTCTTTTATTGGTTGAAATTCACATGGGTCCCATAAAAAATGTGGACCCATATAAATTTTGTGGGACCCATATAAATTTTAACCAATAAAAGAGAGTGTGTTAGAGTATGTTTGTTAAAGAGTGTGTTGCTAACACTCCTCTCTTAATGCCTTCAGTTCTCACGTTTTTTTTTTTTTTTGATAATCTTCAGTTCTCACGTTGTTACGTTGTTACGTGACACACACATATATATGGTGTGTTCAAATTAGGGATTAATGAATCCCATTCCTTTTTTTTTCCGATGTTTTCTCTCCCAACCCCTCTCAATTCTTTTATACCCCCTGAATTTCCATTTTTGTCTTTGGGGGATACTGCGGTTTATACGAACCGAAATAATATGACATGCTGATAAATTTCGGTAACCACTTACCGAAATCTGGGACATTTCGGTTCGCAGGTACCGAAACAATTATTTCGGTAAACTGCTACCGAAAATGGCCTAATTCCAGCGACCAACGTACCGAAATCTATCACATTTCGGTTCGCAGGTACCGAACAAGCTGACATTCATTTTCTGTGTACCGAAAACGCTAATGTTCGGTTCGCAGTTACCGAAATGGTCTAATATTTAGCTTCGGTGAATATATTACAAAAATTTGTTATTGTTTTTTTTAAAAAAAATTGAATTTTAATCCGTGTTTGACACGGATGTCCATACAAATTTTGTATATATAAAGCCTCTTTCCATTCTAACAAAAAGAACAACAATAACAAACACTTAATATTTGTTCTCTTTGTTTCCCTTTCAAACCAAACTTGTGATCATAAAAACCAAAGTATTACAAAAATGGACACAATGTTAAGCTCTTTAGACTTAAGCAATCCAACCGGCAATGACGTCGTTTCATGCTTAAAACCAAACGGCACAGCAACGACCCAACCGTCGTCAACTTCAACGGCAATTTCTTCCGCCAATGCTACTCTAGGCCGCCACCTAGCACGGAGGCTAGTTCAAATCGGAATCACCGACATTTTCTCAGTTCCCGGTGACTTCAACCTTACACTTCTCGACTACCTAATTGACGAACCAATGCTTAACGTAATCGGTTGTTGTAACGAGCTCAATGCTGGATACGCTGCTGACGGTTATGCTCGTTCACGCGGTGTCGGAGCTTGTGTTGTTACGTTCACTGTTGGTGGACTTAGTGTTCTTAATGCTATAGCTGGTGCTTATAGTGAGGATTTGCCGCTTATTTGTATTGTTGGTGGACCTAATTCCAATGATTATGGAACTAACAGAATTCTTCATCATACCATTGGTGTGCCTGATTTCAGCCAAGAATTGAGGTGTTTTCAAACCGTTACTTGCTTCCAGGTTGGTTCCAAATTTACAATCTTTTACTTTTTGGTTTCACTTGTCTTCAAATTTTTAAATTCCAGAATGATTGAACATGGAAAAATGTTTAAAATGTGGAGAATTTGTGAATTAACTTCCGATATTAATTATAAGCAAATATTCACTTTTTCATATTAATCGAATAATTAATGTAATTGATAGGATCATGATTACCTGCCATAAAAAAAGCATGCAGTTGCACGCTATTTTGAATCCTAATCGTTCATTTATAATTAATCAAATGTTTTAGGTTCGATTCCTGGTTTGGGCATGCACCAGTGTTAAAACTTTTAGGGAGAGGTTCCTACCCATTTGACGAAAAAAAAAAAACTATAACCTGGTGTAAAAATAAAAGCAATTTTACAATCTTTTGAATATTTATAACCGGACAACTCAATTACATATTAATAAAATCAACTATAAATAACCCCAAATGTCGATTTCAAATTAAATGTTTAGAAATAGTAACTGTGTGACGTAGTTCCTGCGTCTAATCCAGATTCATATTTGGTGACCATTAAAAATAAAAACTCAAAAAGAATATTTGTTTATAATTATGGTCGTAACTTGTATTTAATCAGTTTTTTTTTTCTACCAAAATTATTTTGTGCATAAGAAATTTCAAATGACATCTGTAGTAAAAAAAAAATGACACCTTAAAATTAATAATTTGAAATTTCTTCTTTACACTATTTATTAGTTGGATGTTTGTAAAAAATGGTTTTTGGAGATTATTTTGATTGTGGTTTGATTTGATAATAGGTTGTGGTGAATCATTTGGAAGATGCTCATGAAATGATTGATAAAGCAATCTCAACTTCATTGAAAGAGAGCAAGCCTGTTTACATAAGCATTAGCTGTAACTTGCCTTCAATTCCTCACCCCACTTTCAGTCGTGAACCTGTCCCTTTTTCACACACTCCCAAGCAAGTTTTTTTTTCTCCCTTTGTTCTTTTTTAGTAACTAGCTTGTATTTGGTTTCACATAGAAATCATACAAAGTAACTAACATTTTGAGTTAGGTCGAAAAGTTTACGGCAAATTTGACGGTGAGTTTGGCAGATCACAGTGATCCGTTGTGATTTTAGTGAAAACTACACTTTGTAGCTTTAACAGAATCATGATGTCACTTTTAAAACTCAGGAAGAGTTTGCAATCCATTTGGGTCCCACAAGGCTCGAGGGATTAGTCTCTGCAGTTGCGCACAGATCTACCCAATTTATGCCCAAAAAAAAAAAGAATAATCATGGTGTCACTGTTATTTAGCCAAACACATTGTTAATCAAAATATACAATTTTAATGAAAATCATGTCTGGCAAACTTTGACCTAAACATAATTATTAGGCGCCTAATTATTAATAATTTTGTGGAGGAACCAATTATTGGAAATGTGGATTATTAGTATTTTCTCTAATTTTTGTTTATTTTTTTTGCTTTGGGGTGTTTTGTAGATTAACTAACCAGATGGGGTTGGAAGCAGCAGTTGAGGTAGCAGCAGAGTTTCTCAACAAAGCAGTGAAACCTGTACTAGTTGGTGGTCCTAAACTTAGGGTGGCAAAAGCATCTGATGCCTTTGTCGAACTAGCAGATTCGAGTGGTTACGTATTTGCCACAATGCCATCAGCTAAAGGGATGGTCCCAGAGCACCATCCCCAATTTATTGGAACTTATTGGGGTGCAGTGAGTACTGCATTCTGTGCGGAGATTGTGGAATCAGCTGATGCATACTTGTTTGCGGGTCCCATTTTCAATGACTATAGTTCTGTTGGGTATTCACTTCTTCTCAAGCAAGAGAAGGCGATTATTGTTCAGCCCGATCGGGTTGTCATTGCTAATGGACCTGCATTTGGATGTGTATCGATGAAGGATTTCCTCAAGGCACTCACTAAGCGTCTCAAACATAACAATGCTGCATATGAAAATTACCATAGGATATTTATCCCAGATGGGAAACCTTTGAAGTCTGCACCAAAAGAACCTTTGAGAGTTAATGTTATGTTCCAACATATACAACAGATGTTATCTAGTGAAACTGCCGTGATTGCTGAGACAGGGGACTCATGGTTTAACTGCCAAAAGTTGAAATTGCCGGAGGGATGTAGGTAAGTGTTTTGGGAATGTGATTTGTTATATTTTTCCATTTTTTGTTCATGTTGTGGATGGTGCTGATAAAGTCTTGTTGGCAGGTATGAGTTTCAAATGCAATATGGCTCAATTGGATGGTCTGTTGGTGCAACTCTTGGCTACGCACAAGCGGTCCCAGAGAAGCGAGTCATTGCGTGCATTGGTGATGGAAGCTTTCAGGTTGCATAAACTACTTAAATCATGATTACATTCAAAATGTAATTTATTCTTGAACATGGTTTTTTACCTTTGTCTTTAATGATTTATAGGTAACTGCTCAGGATGTATCTACAATGCTGAGATGTGGTCAGAAAACCATCATCTTCCTGATAAACAACGGTGGATACACCATTGAGGTCGAAATTCATGATGGACCATACAATGTTATAAAGAACTGGAATTACACTGGATTGATTGATGCAATTCACAATGGCGAAGGAAAATGTTGGACTACGAAGGCGAGTCTTTTAACTTTGTAATATATATTCCTCAAACTTCTGTAACATGGATATAAATGTTGATTCACGCGTGCTTTATTTTTCAGGTGTTCTGTGAAGAGGAGCTTGTAGAAGCAATTGCCACAGCAACAGGACCAGAGAAAGAGAGCTTATGCTTCATTGAAGTGATTGTTCACAAGGATGACACTAGCAAAGAGTTGCTTGAGTGGGGTTCCAGGGTCTCTGCTGCCAATAGTCGTCCTCCAAATCCTCAGTAAACTTCAGAACCAATCTATTGTTGCTAGAATGCTGAAATTGTAATCTGATTCTAAAAAAATAAGAGCTCTTTTAGTTGGGATTTACTTTTATTGATAGATTTCTTGTTTATGTATGTCTTGATCCTCTAAGTTATGACCACTGTATTGCACTTACCGTGCGTTTAAGGATATGAGAGGATCTCCATATTGTTTTCGCGGGGTATCCCGTTAATTGCCAGCCCGAAAGGGGACGATTGCAAATGGTTATCCCATTGTCTATAACTTGTTTTAAATATATTTTCACATAATAAAAGTATGATTGGATTGGGTTAGGAACCTTTTGCTTGTGATGAAATCTATGATCCTCGGATGATTTTATTAAAAACATATTGCCTACTTTGCTTGCTTGATACATCCCTCACATAAAGCAAACCATATCTCCAATATTCTCTTCATATTTGTTTTATTTCTATTTCTCTAATTTTTCGAATCTCTATAAATAAGTTTTATGTTGTCTCTTCTTAGTCTCCGGTGATCGATACTCTTTTAAATATGATCCATCGTTAAAAATATTTAAACTTTTGCAAGAAAAATTTCTATAGTGTACTAAACATTACTGCGCAAAAAATTCAAAATTTTGAAAGATATACATAAGTTTACTGAAGAACACGACCAAAATTTATAACAGAAAATATGTGATTACTAATTTTTTTTAAAAAGAAGTAAAAATGAAATTGAAATTTGAAATATTTTTACGAGTAAATTAGGATTTATTTCTTTTGGGTAAAAAAAAAAGGGGGTTAAATCCTTTTAAACAACGGGTGAGATGCATTAGAATGGACGGTAGCGATTTAAAGAGTGCACCGGCTGAAAAAGAAAAGGGGTTTGCATTGCGTACGTATTGTTACTAGGCTTAGGCTGAAAGAAAAGGAATAACAGTTGAGGAATGGAAGATACGATAGATAGAGTTAGTTGTTATTTAGAAGAGTGCATGCGTTTTTGATATATATATATATATATATAAGTCTCCTTCCATTTCTAACTTGAAACCATTGAACAACAAGAAACACAAGCACTTCATATTTGTTCTCTTTATTACCCTTTTAAACCAAACCATTACCAAAATGGACACAATGTTAAGCTCTTTAGACTTACACAAGCCAACAAGCAACCACGTTGTTTCATGCTTAACACCAACCAGCAGCACAACAACGATCCAATCGTCGTCCACGGCGATTTCCTCCGCCAATGCTACTCTAGGCCGCCACCTAGCACGGAGGCTAGTTCAAATCGGAATCACCGACATTTTCTCAGTTCCCGGTGACTTCAACCTTACACTTCTCGACCACCTCATTGCTGAACCAAAGCTTAACGTAATCGGTTGCTGTAATGAGCTTAACGCTGGGTATGCCGCCGACGGTTACTCTCGATCACGTGGCGTCGGAGCTTGTGTTGTTACGTTCACTGTTGGTGGTTTGAGTGTTCTTAATGCTATAGCTGGTGCTTATAGTGAGGATTTGCCGCTTATTTGTATTGTTGGTGGACCTAATTCCAATGATTATGGAACTAACAGAATTCTTCATCATACCATTGGGATATCTGATTTCAGCCAAGAATTGAGGTGTTTTCAAACCGTTACTTGCTTTCAGGTTGGTACCAAATTTACAATCTTTTACTTTTTTTGTTTGACTTTTTTCAGTAGTGGACTGGACCAAGTTAAGATCATTTTTCTGGGGACCACCTAATCTGGTTCGGAGTTAGTTTTGACATCGAGTGATTTCAGCCTCTTCTCGATCACAATTATGAAGTAATTTGTTAATAGTTAAATATGTTTTTAGTCTATGAATTTTTATGATATTAATAATGATATGTTTTTGTTATGAAGTGATATGTTTTTAATGATATTAATAATGTTTTGAGGACTAAAAATAAAACTTTGTATATCTAGAGGACTAAAACATATTTAATTTTTTTTATTAAATATAAGAAATTTCAAATCACACCTAAAGGTAGAAATTTGGAATATCTTATATTTTTTTTATTGTCAAAAAATAAAAAATCACACCTAAAGGTAGAAATTTGGAATTTCTTATAATTTTGCAAGTTGATTCCCATATTTTCTTCAAAAATTTCAAATTGATCTGCTGTTTACACTGATTTTTGGCAAATAACCGCTAGTTTAAATTAATTACTTGAGAGATCAACTAGTAAATCTCGGGACAAGTGTTTGTGCGTTGGATTAAAAGAGTTTTGAATGTTCATCATTAAATGCAACATTAATTTGTAATAAAAGGGTATTTAAAGTAAAAGGTTTTAAAGGTAAAGGTTATGAAAAGAAACATGTAAATCATAAATTGAACATAAATGACAAGAAAGTTCACTCGAATGAGAGAACCATTTAAATGCAATAAGAGAAAACTTCAGAAGTAAAGACTTTGTAAAAATCTAACTTTGCATTGAAATGTAAATATTTACAAATAAGAAATAATGGTTCACTGATTCATACATGTTTCTCGTTGTACTCATTTCTCGCTTTAGCATGGATACTTTGAGTTTTTGAGAGTTTGTGTATGTGAATTGTGACCCTTATTTCGACTTACAAACTAGTATTTATAGACAACATAAGTAACTGCTATGTTATAATAATAGTTTTCTGCCACGCGTCCTTCTTCATTTGAAATGAAACAATGCTTTGAAACGCTGCAACCGTCGAAATCGAATCGTATTTCAAAAAATGAAAAGATTTTCTAAGTCCACAATCATTAGTATTTCGATTTCCTAACTGCAATCGAACACCAGACGATCGAAAGGCAATATTTCCTTATAACAAAGGAAACTAAGTTATCCTTCTATCTTTTGCCTTTTTAACTTAGAAATAGGACAATGAATCCATCCTTTTCAAAATACTTTCCATTAGAACTCTCTTATTCTTAAAGATATTACCCTTAACTTTCATAAATGAGATGATTAAATATAATTTCTCTTGTTCTTGAAGACATTTATGTCTCACTTTATGAAAGCTGAAATTAATGAACTTTGATAGAGTCAAAGTCTTTGGAATCAAAGATAAAAACATATTTTAGCTCGACTAAAATATGGGATAACACCTGCTTATAAATTTTCAAAAATTGCAAATTGGTCCTATTTTTCAAATTTGATATAAAACTTTAAAATTTGTAAACATAGCCCAAAAATATTAACAATGAAACTTTTTATTAATTGGTTTAAATAAAAACATTTAGAAATGAAGAAATTCAATTGAATCATTTGAATTGACTAGAAATCTAAATTCTTTAAAATTTGTTATTACATATTCAAAAACTGGCTTGATTTGTATGATGCCAATTTTATCTTTGTAGTATTTTCATTTAGTTGTTAATAGTGGCGCTATAGCGCTAAGAGGAATTTTACCTTATCATTATTGTTTTGCAATACTATGTGTATTTAGTATAAAGTGTTGTCAAATGGGGGTGATTGTTTTTGCTATAGTGTAGCGGAATTTGAACAAAACTTATACAACTACCACTGGTTTTGTTGCACTCTGTGAAGTTGATGAGTTAATTGTTTGTAAAAAAAGGGTTTTGGTGATTGTTTTGATTGTGGTTAGTTTTGATAATAGGCTGTGGTGAATCACTTGGAAGATGCTCATGAGTTGATTGATACAGCAATCTCCACTGCACTGAAAGAGAGCAAGCCTGTTTACATAAGCATTAGCTGTAACTTGCCTGCAATTCCTCACCCAACTTTCAGCCGTGAGCCTGTCCCTTTTTCGCGCGCTCCCAAGTAAGTCTTTCACATAGAAATCATATAAAGTAACTGAATTTTTTTTTTTAGGTTGAAAAGCTTACACCAAACTTGATGGTGAGTTTGGCAGAATCACAGTGATACATTGTGATTTTAGCAAAAACTACACTTTGCAGCTTTAACAGAAACATGGTGTCACTGTTATTTTGCCAAACTTACTGTTAATCCAAACATGCATGTTAAAAGAAAATCATGTTTGGCAAACTTTGACCAAAACATACACTTAATTGTTAACTGTTTTGTGGCGGAACCAATTATTGTAGATTGACTAACCAGATGGGGTTGGAAGCAGCAGTTGAGGCAGCAGCAGAGTTTCTTAACAAAGCAGTGAAACCTGTACTAGTAGGTGGTCCTAAACTGAGGGTGGCTAAAGCATCCGATGCCTTTGTCGAACTGGCCGATGCGAGTGGTTACGTATTTGCGGCAATGCCATCAGCTAAAGGGATGGTCCCCGAGCACCATCCCCATTTCATTGGAACTTATTGGGGTGCTGTGAGTACGGCATTCTGTGTGGAGATTGTGGAATCAGCTGATGCATACTTGTTTGCTGGCCCAATTTTCAATGACTACAGCTCTGTTGGGTATTCACTTCTTCTAAATAAAGAGAAGGCAATCATTGTGCAGCCCGAACGGGTTGTGATTGCTAATGGACCGTCATTTGGATGTGTGCTGATGAAGGATTTCCTCAATTCACTTGCAAAGCGTCTCAAACACAACAATGTTGCATATGAAAATTATCGTAGGATATTTGTCCCAAATGGGACACCTTTGAAGTTTGCACCAAAAGAACCTTTGAGGGTTAATGTTATGTTCCAACATATACAACAGATGTTGTCCAGTGAAACAGTTGTGATTGCTGAGACAGGGGACTCATGGTTTAACTGCCAAAAGTTGAAATTGCCTGAGGGATGTAGGTAAGTGTTGAGAGAATGCGATTTGTTGTAGTTTTCAATTTTTTCTTCCTGTTGTTTACGGTGCTGATAATATCTTGCCTCCAGGTATGAGTTTCAAATGCAATATGGCTCAATTGGATGGTCTGTTGGTGCAACTCTTGGATATGCACAAGCGGTTCACGAGAAGCGAGTCATTGCTTGCATTGGTGATGGAAGCTTTCAGGTTTGTCTTACATAAATACTTAAAACGTGATTTCAAATCAACATACATGGTATTTATTTTATCTTTCTCTTAAATTCTTTGCAGGTAACTGCGCAGGACGTATCAACAATGCTGCGATGTGGTCAGAATACAATCATCTTCCTTATAAACAACGGCGGATACACCATTGAGGTTGAAATTCATGATGGTCCATACAATGTTATCAAGAACTGGAACTACACTGGATTGATTGATGCAATTCACAATGGCGAAGGAAAATGTTGGACTGCCAAGGTGAGTTTCTTGACATTGTGATGTATACCCCTCAAACCGTCAAACTTCTACTTAACATGGATATATATATAATTGCTGATTAAGTGCTGATTCATGCATGGTTATTTCAGGTATTATGTGAAGAGGAGCTAGTTGAAGCAATTGCTACAGCAACAGGACCAAAGAAAGACAGCTTGTGTTTCATTGAAGTTATTGTTCACAAGGATGACACTAGCAAAGAGGTGCTTGAGTGGGGTTCCAGGGTCTCTGCTGCCAATAGCCGTCCCCCAAATCCTCCGTAAACTTCAGAATCAGTCTATTGTTGCTACATTGCTGAAATTTCAATTTGATCGGAAATGTCACTGATACTTTAGCTATATATTGGAGAATCGGTGCTTCGGACTGAGTTTTCTAGAACATGTTTGATATGCTTTGCAGTGATTTAGGAAGAACTTTTTTGCTTTAGCAATGAAATTGGGGTCATTTGTATTCTGGTGTCTTTTTTTTGGATAGTGCATTGCATGGCCCAAGTACAATAGTTGAAGTTGTAAGTTGTACTATGTATAATAGTTTGGTGGGCTTCTGTGTGTTCAGGTTTGGTTTCGTTTGCGGGAAAGCTTCAAAAGCAAACATATTGAATAGAAGCTTATGTTCCATTGTGCCTGTTTAAAGCACTGTGTTTCATAGTCCTTTAGGAGAATGGTGAAAGCAATCTTGTAATCTCAATCAAAGTGTGGTAGACAAACATTTTGTTTAATGAATTGTTGTTTGATCATTTCCTGCAATTTTATGGCATATTTTTCTGTCAACTGCTCTGGTATATAAACCGAAACACCAAAGCAATGATATATAGTCCATTGTGAATATGTTTACATAGAAATATGCCAAAAGTTGGATTTATTTATTTACTCATTCGGAGTTCGAACCTTGATTTGTCACATTATGAGATTTTAGTCTTCTTAATTTAAATTTTGCTTCAAAAGAGTCGCTTAACTGATTTGCGTATTGATGGAGACCGTATCCCCACGGGTCCACATCGCTAGTAGTGAGAATAGATCTCCATGAATGATTTTCACATGAGAGGATAATGTGTAATCTCTCACCATTAAATTTTTATCTCTTCTAAATTTTTTATATGTTTTTCTCTCATTTGAAAAGGTGAGAGATTACACATTATCTTCTCATGTAAAAAATACACATGAGAAGATTCATTTCCTACTAGTAGTACATACACACATAAATGGTTACTTGAAATTTTAAAAATAAAATTATAGATATGACAAGACAATAAGATACTTTAACTGAACCTGAAATATTTGACAATAGAAAAAACTTAAAAAAGATTAAATTCACAAAGTCCACAATAATTTTGTCTGTTTGTTTTGGAAGACTTTTGGAAGGAAGGAAGTTTCTTATTAGCTGTGTATGTGGAACTCACGCCGTTCACTTTTCTTCTCTCAGCCTGTTCTTGACAATGTGGATCAAATTGAGCAGCTCCATGAATTGGAAATCAAACATGTATTGCTTCAGCCAGAAAGTAGAATAATCATAATCACTAGAGATGAGCATATTCTTAAAGCATATGGAGCAGATATAGTTTACGAGGTCGAATTGATGAATTGTAATGAAGCTCATAAACTTTTGTGTAGAAAAGCCTTCATAAGTGATTATTCAAGCAGTACATTTGCAGAGCTGATTCCTGAGGTTTTAAAATATACTCAATGTCTTCCATTGGCAATTAGAGTAATAGGTTCTTTCTTGCATTCTCGAAATGCCAAGCAGTGCTTCAGGTAAGTTATGATGGACTAGATGAGGAAGATAAAGAAATATTTCTGCACATTGCTTGTGGATTGCAGCCTGATATTGGAATTCCACTTCTTGCTGAAAAATCACTCATAACCATTAAAAATGAGGAAATTCATATGCATGAAATGTTGCAAGAGTTGGGGAAGAAAATTGTTCGAGGACAACATCCAGATGAGCCTGGATTTTGGTGTAGGTTGTGGCTTTACCGGGATTTCCATCATACGATGATGACCAAAAACGTAACATATCTCTCCAAACATATTTTTTTATTTTCATTAAAATATATCTTCAAATTAAAAATAATTATTTTATATTTCTAACAAAAATAATGTACTTCATATTGTTTTGATACATGATTTTAGGGTAAAGGAAAGAATAAGTCTGGAAAAACTTGTGTAAGGTCAAACTAACAACTTATTCAATGTAAGGTCATGTGTTTCTTCAGTTGATCGTTATCTTAGGATTGGATGTAGTTCTTCTATGCATTATGTGTGTGAGTGTTTGTCCAACATGGTTTTTAACAGACTTGATTCTTTAAAATTGATTTGGTTAAATTGAGTTTGATAACACAATTTATCATTCAATGTTTTTAGAAGTAAACTTGATGTAAAGTTTTTAACCTAATGCAAAAGTACTTTTTATTACTTCTAGTCAAACCAATGTTGCAAGCTAAATCAATCGTTGCATGGCAGTAGGGTGGGATGGGTAGCTCAACTGGTTAAGTTAATTGAGCTAAGGGTTAAAGAGTTGGAGTTGGGGATCTTACAAAGCTTAGATTCTTAAGCTTGAGAGGCTGCACAAATCTTGTCAGGATACCTGACAGCTTTAACAATATGACATTTCTTATGACATTGGATCTATGTGGCTGCTCTAAATTTACGAATCTTCCACTAGGATCTACATTTAATTCTCAAAATCAACAACCTTTGATTTTTCTTGACTTAAGTTTTTGCTATATTTCTAAAGAACCTGATGGTATTGGAAAATTAAGGGGTTTAGAGAGACTGAATTTACAGGGCAATAACTTCACTGGACTAGCTTTTACCATCCGAAGACTTTGTGTATAACCGGTCTTTGTGTGCTAGTTAACTATGGCTTTTACTTGCTTAAAAAAAAAACAAAAAGTGCAAAAGTATCTATTTTAGCTAAATCTATGTGTGATAAGGTGATAAGTGCACACGAATCTATTTTAGCTAGATCAATATTTGGCTATTAGAATGATTATTACACTTTGACTTGAGTAAATATACAAAAGTGCACCAATCGTCAGTTGGTCCAATGATGATTGGCGCTAAACTTGGTAGGGATAACCACGGTTCGATCCCCGCAACTGTAATCATGCTGCTGGAACCACTTAATGCCAGAACTGACCTCCGAACCAGATTAGATAATTCAATGAGCCGGATACTTTTTGAAAACAAAACAAAAAAAAAAATACAAAAGTATAAAAACGAGCAACTTCGAATTTTCATTTCAAAAATACTTTCCATAGTTTGAAATTACAGTTAACGTCATGCTTTAAAAAGGGGGCTTTCAAGTTAAAGTTTTAGCTAAAGTAGATAATGTATAATAAAAAACCAGCTAGATTTATCTTTGATAAATTTGATTAAGGCACATTACTTTAATGTAGAAGCACCACCTTTAAACCTTAAGAATCACAAAGATTGTTAATATTAGTAACATTAGTTTAAGATCTAATACATCAACTGTCAACTGTGATTTCAAGAACTTACATTTCTACACTTATAGCCACAATTGTTTACCACATTCATGTGACTTTTCAGAAACTCAACACTGCAAATTCAGGGTAGTGTTGGGTCATCACAGTTGACACCACACTCTTACCCAAAACCTTAAGGTGTTAGGTTTATGGGTCCTTTCACTTATAAACCATTCAACATTCATTGTTTCATCCGATGTGGGACTCAACTCACACTTGAAATACCAACATCTCCCCCTCAAGTGTGAGTCCATCCATTACTTTATGGGTATGCTCCCCCTCGAACAGAAGCTTTTTCATCCACTTGTACCGCCGTTGTGAGCCATCAACGGGACACGCCGCCTGAACACCTTGTCAGGAAGACTTTCGACACAAGGAGCCGGATCAACAACCATCGGCTCTGATACCACTGTTGGGTCTTGAGGGGGTCCGGGGATCATCACATCGGGCCTTGAACAATTATATAAGTGAGTTGGACACCACACTTTAACTCAAAACCTTAAGGTGTTAGGTTTATAGGTCCTTTCACTTATAAACCATTCAACATTCATTGTTTCATCCGATGTGGGACTCAACTCACACTTGAAATACCAACAGGTAGGGGTATATACACATCTAATCTTTAGCACAAGTAGCTAAGAATACAATCAGTTTGATAAAATTTGTACATAAAAGTGATTTGTATGCTTCAGCTAGATATCAAGAAAATAGAGTTAACAGGGAGAATGAAAGAAACGAAACTGATCTCGCAGATATGCCATTCTAAACTAAAAATTAAATAGATATTAAAAGGACAGTGCTAAATAAGAAATAACAACAGCAACAAAAGTAAAACTAATAACGTTGGCCGTTAAAAACTTTTCCACAACATATCTTAAACAGACATAACAACGTTAACAATTCTCATTCCTCCGCCTTAACTTTGGTTAACAAGTGACGCAAACCATTGGTGAGAGCAGATGTTGAGGTTAAAGCTGCCTTCAATATGCTTAGACTCTGCATCAACACAACAATGTGAGATGAGCAATTGCTACATAACCAATCTCCAAGTAAATTAGTCTATCATAAAAACTTCAAACGCAAAAGCAGAAAATTGTGACAGTGAAAATTGTGACGGTGATAAATCTATATAATATCTACACATTTACCTCTTTCATGCCAATGACGACAACTTGTTCCTTCAAATCACTAAGAGGAATTTCGAAACGGTTAAGTAAATATAAAGATGAAATTGGAGACAACAATGGTTCTACCACTAAATCATCTGTGACGACATACATTTCTGGTCTATTGACTTGACCATAAGGACTTCCCATAGAAGATATGGTATTAACCAGTTGCATTTTTCTAAAATTTCCCTCGTTACTCCGATCTTCATCATCCCTTTTGAAAAGCATGGCATCAAATATTCTTTTATTACGAGCATCAAATCGATAATTACAATAATAATGCAAAACACTTAGAGTGAGAAGCCTGTTCCTTGCTTCTTTGCACTTAAAATAATTGTCTTCATTTAAATTAGCTATGCTCTTATACAATACATCAATACTTCCCAAAGAACTATTCCCTTCTAACTTGCGTAACACTCCACCCAACGGAAATGTTAGAAAACGTATAATTAAGTCTGCAAAATCTTGCCCCCCTTGAGCAAATAATATAGTGTTATTCGACTTTCTTACAATTAGCTTCACGGTGATATAGATACAACCGCCAATAACATTTTTAATATCACAAGGTAAAATACTTGAACTCCCGATGGAAGGTTTCATTCCTAAAAACAAATCGGTAAGAGGTGTCTTGGAAAGAAGTGAACATTTTAGCAGATCCAATACCTGTACATAATTTTAGTAATCAATCAAAAACTCAAAAATGAATTGAAGAATACTAAGAACTAAGAACAATGATTTAGGGAACAAAAATGAATTGCAAATATAAAACCTTCTTCTTAGTGACATTAACCGTCATTTCTTTTACCGAGCTTGTGCTTTGCATTCCCAAATTGTTGATTAAACCAAACAAAGTGTGATCCATGGAGTGCGGCAAGACAGTTAGATTATCGGTAACAATAAAAGTAGCAGCATCTTTAACAAATCCATTGCACAATTGTGCTAAGGAAACTGACCGGTTCAAACGATTCCCACACCTACAATAAAGCTTATTTGTGCCTATGGTCAAATAGTGATCACGATAATTGTAGCCGTTAAACTTAGAACACATGAAGTACTTTGTAGGCTGAGTGTCATCAATATTAATTTTGAGAGTTCTGCAATAATCTTCGGATGAGTTATTACTCGGCAACAATCGAAGATTTTCCACACTTCGATAGAGTTTGTTCAGACAACCGATTGTAACCGGACCCATGTTTGATTCCTTTTGAAGAAGTGCTGCAATGGTTCCTAAAGGTAATGTTAAGAAACTACAGAGAATGTCTACAAAATCTTTCTCTGCTTCAGCAAATAAAACTTTGTTAGTTTCTGTGTTTACTAGAAGTTTCAAAGATACTTGCTCCTCCTTAGCTTTAAAAAAAGCCATGGTAGCAGCAATCAAATGAGAAATCAAACGAGAAACAAAAGACAGAAGCATGATTGGATTGAAAAATTAGATAATTTCAGATGAAATGTTACTTTGAATGGATATTTCAGCATTCATATATAGGTGCAATATGGGAGTAGTAATTTATTGGCTATTGAATGTGAATTTTGGAAATTACAAGTGCTATAATCGAATTCTTAGTAAAAAAGATACTAGCTCCGTCCCAAAATGAGTGAATTATTTTGACTATATATATTATTCAGATTATCTTATTTTGATCATATTTTTCTACTAATAAATAAAAACAAATATTAGCATATAAGATGTTGGATTCATCTCGATGAGTATTTTCAAAATATCATATTTTTATAATTTTTTCTATTATATAATTAAAAATATTAATCGTCAAAGTTATGCGCAGTCAACTGGCTCATTCATTGTGAGACGGACGGAGTATTGGAATCGGAGTAGCTTATTCATAATTAATGAATGCATGTATTGGTGGTGTAATACCCTTTGCATTTTCAAAGTAACGTTTACGTGACCGATTACAATCACTCCAGTCCCTCTTTAATAACTTCATTTTTAATGCAAGTTAATTTTTGGCAAATACAAGAAATATGGGAGACCATATTAACATCATGCAATTTTTTTCTTGACTATTTTCTTGACTATATGGTACAAGAAATATGATACTTCATTCAATCACAATTATAAGCCCAAAAAAAAACTACTTGCGCGGTGTTTAAGAAATAATTTAGTTAAAGATAATTAATTTTCTTGATTTAATAGTATAAAACATGAATAACTTTATTATATTGTCTTTGTAAATAAGTCCTCTTTTTCTTGGAAATCACATACACCTTTTGGAAAGTAAAATAGAATAAATACTTGAAGAAAAATAGTACCGTATAATTAAATAAGTAAAATGGTACTCCCTCCGTCCCAAAATATAAGAGAAAATTGGTCAACTAAAGTTGATGTATCTAGTCCAAATTTTTAACCAAATACATCAACTTTCTTTGACCAATTTTCCCTTATATTTTGGGACAGAGTAGTACCTTACTACTGACTATCGGCCGAAGTTTATCATATTTCTTCTAGCATGACCCTTAGGGCACATGATAGTCAGTAAAGTAAAAGTGTAAAACAATCATAAATTGTACCTTAGTGACCCTTGGAATATAACAAGTGTTTCATTAAGGTAAAACAATCATAGAAGTGTTTCAGAAATTTGCAATTTTGATCCATAATTTTCAAAATAGCACTTTTAATCTCTATTTTTATCCCTTTTGCAAAAGGTTAATTTTGACCAAGTCAACGCGTGACAAGTCACTTAAGTGACTCAGCTGTCACGTTAGTTTTTTTTTTTTTTGCCACGTAATAATTAACAATAAAAATAAAATAAAAAGGAATCAATTTATGTTACGTGATGGTGGAGAAGAAAAGATGGTGCTGGGAGTATCGTCAGCAATCTGCTTCCATTGTAATAGCTTGTGAAGAACCTAAATAATAGAGACCTAAAGCTTCATAGAAAGGATTAACAACACTTGGTACCATGTAACCAATCCCAGCAATAACATCTTTGTTGTTTTTCTTGATCTCCATAGAAAGGTCAAGAAGAGCTTCAACAACAATCTTCATCTCAGCCATAAGGTTCAAAGGAATAGAGTGGTTTATGATCCTGAAACAACCCCATTTTTCACATGCTTCTCTTAGTTTCTTTTTTTAGTATGCTTAACAAATGTCTCAGAGACACTGTTTAGTATGATCCAACAAATTAATATTTTACATTCTACAAGTTTATTTGGTCAAAACTAGACACAAGTTAGTTAGCACACACTCTTGACCATCACACGCGCCCCGCCACACATATGTTCCAATCCAATATGTCACCTCGTGCATCAGTTCCGCTTCCTCTAAAATTGCATCGTTTGTTACGAATTTGATCAATCAGTGAGGCTCTACTCTCGTCTGCTTCATCTCAAATTTCTTTTCTTCCATTTTATTTTTCAAGTGGCCACTTTGTCCCATATATGATTGGTATACGTACTGTCCCATATATGATTGGTATACGTACCAATATTTGACTACTTATTCTTGACTATAGTGTAATTTTAGATCAATTTCTATAGTGCAAGTTATTCGGTATCAATTCTAATAGAGTTGTTTTATCCTGGAGATAACGTGGTTGTTAGTGTGACTTGTACAATTTTGAATAGTGTTACAAAACAACTTAAAGAGAGCGACCCGATCTGCAATTTAATACGATATTTACTTCATTAGCAATTTTGATAATCGATTTTTAAAAATCCAAAACATCGGCAAAACATAGAATTTGATGAGATTATATATAAGCACCAAAGATTCTTCAACTTTTTTCAAACATATATTTAGACATAATATAGATAAGACAAAATAATAGTCCAAAATTAGTGAAGCATTAAGGCAAATAGAAATAGTGGTCCTAGCCACATTGACCCTTCTATATATGCTACAAAAACAGGAATCATGACAAAATTTTGTTGTCTCTTTCAAAAACTTTCAGCTACTTAAAGACATGAATGCAAAGAAAGTTTGTATAACCTGTATAACCCTTCTTCATTGTTTCTAATTCCATCCGAGAAGACAAGTTTGAATAACCTGTCTTTTTCTGCTAAAGTTGATAATACTCCCTCCAGTCCTATATATAAGAAAAAATCTACTTTAATACAGAAGCACCACCTTTAAATCTTAAGAATCACAAATATTGGTAATATTAGTAACACTAGTATAAGATCTAATACAGCCACTGTGAACTGTGAATTTTCAAAAAGTAACATTTCTACACTTATAGCCAAAATTGTTTGCCACAATCATGAGACTTTTCAGAAACTCAACACTGCAAATGATCAGGCTATATACACATCTAATCTTTAGCACAACTAGATAAGAATACCCTCACATGTCAATGAAATTTGTACTGTATAATAAAAGTGATTTTTATGCTGCAGCTAGATATCAAGAAAATAGAGTGGACGGGGAGAGGGAAAGAAACGAAACTGATCATTCAGATATGCCATTCTAAACTAAAAATTAAAAAGGTCTTAAAAGGATAGTGCTAAAAATGAAATAAACACAGCAACAAAAGTAAAACTAACAATGTTGGCCATTACAAACTTTTTCACAACATAACTTAAATAGAAATAACAACATTAACGATTCTCATTCCTCCGCCTTAACTTTGGTTAACAAGTGACGCAAACCATTGGTGAGAGCAGATGTTGAGGTTAAAGCTGCCTTCAATATGCTGAGACTCTGCACCAACACAACAATGTGAGATGAGCAATCGCTACATAACCAGTCTGCAAGTAAATTAGTCTGATAAAAACTCAAACGCAAAAGCAGAAAATTGTACCTCTTTCATGCCAATGACGACAACTTGTTCCTTCAAATCATTAAGAGGAGTTTCAAAACGGTTAAGTAAATATAGAGATGAAATTGGAGACAACAATGGTTCTACAACTAAAACATCTGTAACGACATACATTTCTGGTCTATTGACTTGACCATAAGGACTTCCCATAGAAGATATGGTATTAACCAGTTGCATTTTTCTAAAATTTCTCTCATTACTCCGATCTTCATCTCTTTTGAAAAGCATTGCATCAAATTTTGCTGATAATAACAATAATATTGCAGAACACTTAAAGTGAGAAGCCTATTCCTTGCTTCTTTGCACCTAAAATAACTGTCTTCATTTAAATTAGATATGCTCTTATACAATCCATCAATACTTCCCAAAGAACTATTCCCTTCTAACTTGCGTAACACTCCACCCAACGGAAATGTTAGAAAACGTATAATTAAGTCCGCAAAATCTTGCCCCCCTTGAGCAAACAATATAGTGTTATTCGACTTTCTTACAATTAGCTTCACGGTGATATAGATACCACCGCCAATAACGTTTTTAATATCACAAGGTAAAATACGTGAACTCGCGATGGAAGGTTTCATTCCTAAAAACAAATCGGTAAGAGGTGTCTTGGAAAGAAATGAATAGTTTAGCAGATCCAATACCTATACATAATTTTAGTAATAAAAAAAATGAATTGAAGAATACTAAAAGTTAAAAACAAAATTAGATTAAGAACTAAGAATAAACAATGATTTAAGTATTTCCCATTCTACAATAGAGTCACTACTCTATTCACAATTTTTTTTTTGAACAAGCCTCTATTCACAATTTTTTTTTTTTGAACAAGCCTCTATTCACAAAATTAACAATCCTCAATAATAATCTTTATCCTATTTATACTAATATTCCTCTAACTAACTGACTAACATATTCTCTAACCACTCTTACCTAATTTAATCCTCCTTTATTCTATATTCTAACATAATCTATATGTAATTTAGTTTTAGGTCACATGGAAATGGAATTGATTTCAATAATCTCAGACCACAGCAAGACCCTTGAAATTTAAACAAGTGTAATCCATGTTGAATATACATTCTCAGACTATGCTTGATATTCATAAGCTGCAGTGCAAGTTAATTGGTGCATAACCTAAGATATTCACTTCAAACAATCATGATTTATGACCATATTAAACTTGTGAAAATGCTACCAGTGATCGGAACAAGTACAGGTCCCATCACGAAAATGATGGAATCGGCTAGCATCTCTAACAATTATCAACCTGTTTGTGACCTTTGATATTAGTTTTACAGCAGTGTGACAATCATTACATATCCGAAGGTTTTTAATTACGCGGATGGGTGCTGGAGAAGGTATTTTCATGAGGCCATATGCTATGGCGAGCTTCTCACTGTGATAATTAAGATAACTTTCCTTCTGTTCATCTTCCACATCATGCAGTACAGCTTCAATATTCGGTATATATCCCAATTGCTTAATCTTTTCCAGTAATATTTGAACCTTGCTGTAAATTTGAATACACTCTGGATGATTGCTTCCATCTGAAGAAAAGACATGGACAACATTTCTTATCTCCAACCAACTTACTCCAGGTTCCTTCTTAACATTTCTTTCCCTCATCATTTTCCTAATTGTTGTGACACCGTCCCAGCTACGTGCCTTTGCATACATATTTGATAGCAATGTATATGTCCCCACATCACGAGGGTCCATCTGTAAGATAGTTTCTGCAATTTGTTTCCCCAAGCTATAATTTCGATGAACATTACATGCATTAAGCAATACTCGCCAGGCAACAACATCCCACTTCACTTGTGTTGTCTTCATGAAATTCTCAGCCTCTTCAAGTAGACCGGCGCGGCACATCACCGCGACCATACAGGTGTAGTGCTCCAATCCTGGCTCGATCTTAAAATGTTTCATTAGTTGATTCAAATAGTAAAATCCTTCATTTACAAGAGCCAAATGAGCACAAGCGGATAGAACACCAACAAAGGTTACATGGTTTGGACATTCTCCATTAGACATCATGTCTTCAAACACTAGCAAAGTTTGTTTACCAAGTCCATGTTGGGAATACCCACATATCATAGCATTCCAAGTGATAATATCTCGATGCATCATATCAAAGAACACATTATATGAAGAATCAATGCTACCACTCTTGGAATACATATTTATCAAAGCGTTTCCGACAATGACACGATTCTTAAAACCTAACTTCTCAACCCTACCATGGAATATATCGCCATGTTTGAGTGCTGCTATACCTGCACAAGCATTAAGCAAAACTGCAAAAGTGAACTCATTGGGCATAGTACCTTCTTGATCCATACATGTAAGAAGATTCAACGTCTCCTCAAAATCACCATTCTGCAAGTAAGCGGTCATGAGGGAAGTCCACACCACCACATTTCGATTTTGTAAAGCGTCAAAAACTTTCCTCGCATTCAAGATATTGCCACATTTTCCATACATGTCTACCAACATGCTACCGACAAATACATCAAACGTCAAACCTCCTTTCAACAACTGCGCATGAACTTGTAAACCCAATCGCAAATCTCTAATCTGACCACAAAGTCCCATGACACTAACATACGTAACATTGTCCCAAACCACGCATTCATCCACCATCCTCCCCAAAACATCCATGGCCTCTGCCAAACGCCGAGACTCCACAAGGGCTTTCAACACAGAGTTATAACAAAATGCATCATTATTACTACCATGTTCACTATCCAAAACCTGCAATGCTAAATCAACATGAAAACACTTCGAGTACATATGAACAAGAGCACTTTTCACGTAATGATGAAAAACCAACCCAAATTTAAACAAATACCCATGACACTGCATCCCTTCAAAAACTCTCCCACTATGTCCACAAGCAGAAAGAATAGTGGTAAACACATGCTCATTTGGTAAAACATCATTTTGAAACGACGAAACCATTTTCTTGAAGAGCGAAATAACTTCCAAATGTTCACCACTATGTAAATAACCAGCCATTAAAGCATTATAAGAAACAACGTTTCTAAGAGGCATTTCGTCAAACAGGTAACGTGCGAGACGGAGTTTAGAACATTTAACATAGAGATTGATTAGGGAGTTCAGCTGAACAATGTGAGAGTGGCGGTTTGAAGATTGGTTGCGAATGAGCAACTGGGTGTGGATGGTTTTACCAAAGTTTAGATATTTAGCATCGGCAGAGAATTTTAAGAGGTGTAAAAGGTCTTCAAGTGATGCATACCTTGAATAAGAAGCGACTGCCATAGCTATTATGCTACTTTGTGTGCTATCTTTCAGTTATTGACAATGGGTGAGAGGATAATGGTGAACGGGAGTGGAGTAATGATTCGCCGGCGAAGGGTTGATGGTGACTCCCAACCAAGAAACGGATCCTCTGACTTGAATTTGCAGATTGGGAAGGCTGGAAGGTGAACCACAAGCTTGAATTTGCACTTTCAATGACGCAACGATGAGAAAGCTCGACGGCGATGACGAAATGACCGACGAGACACACGGTCGGACTACGACGGCGACGATCAACGGGCAAAACTGAATTTTTTTCAGTTACTTGTTTTTTTTTTCAATTTTCAATTACTTTTTCAAATATTTTTTTTCAATTACTTCTCGTGTTTTGGATTAATCTTTCCCTTCGGTCATATTATAAACAAAAAAATGATTTTTTTTATTCATTGAAAAGATGATGTATTTGGTTACTATTATAAACTATATATATTAGTTTTTTAATTTACCTAAAAAATGTTAGTTTGCTTATAATAGTGATTGGAGGGAGTAGGCTGGAGTTACCACCAAAATGCTAGAGGATCTGTTTCCCTTCCAACCAATGGTTGAGAGATGGGTCGTTATAGTAGATTCATGGGACAACACAAGTCTTTTTTTCCCATTTGATCAAAGTGTTAGTGTTTTATTATTGAATCAAATTAAAGAAGCATAACACCCACGACGCGCTTCGAAGGTGCGCCCCATACGGCAGCACACGAGAGTCCTACTAGTTTGAGATAGAAAAACTGATGAAAATTGCTCTTTAATTAGGCCCCATGGGTTGCTCAAGGCCCCACAAAAACCCCAAAATACCCTCAATTTGGATTAGGATATTTTGTATCCGAAAACATATAAGCCATTTGGAATCTAGAATCCGAAAATGGAGAGATTCCGCTTCCTCTAAAATTGCATCGTTTGTTACGGATTTGATCAATCAAGGAGGCTCCCTTGATGCATCAAAACTCACGATTTTCTGATATTTATTTTTTCTATTCTCTCTCCACCAGTCTCCTTCATCTCAAATTTCTTTTCTTCCATTTTATTTTTCGAGTGACCGCTTTATCCCATATACGATTGGTATACTTACCAATATACAACGTGATTGCTAGTTTGTCTTGCACAACTTTGAACAGTACTACGAAACATCTTAAAGAGAACAATCTAATCCGCAATTTAATCCGTTATTTACTTCATTAGCATATTTTGAAAATCGAATTTTTTAAATCAAAACATCGGCAACATAGAATTTGATGAGATTATATATAAGCACCAAAGATTCTTCAACTTCTTTCAAACATATATTTACACATAATATAGATAAGACATAATAATAGTCCAAAATTAGTGAAGGATTAACGCAAATAGAAATAGTGGTCCTAGCCACATTGACCCTTCTATATATGCTACAAAAACAGGAATCATGACAAAATTTTGTTGTCTCTTTCAAAAACTTTCAGCTACTTAAAGACATGAATGCAAATAATCACCAAAACCATACATGAGCATATTGGCACATACTACATAAAATTGTTTTTTGATAGACAAAGACTCTTCACTAGTTTGCAACAACAATTACATGCAAAATCTACATTCAACTTTCACTACATTAATATCATTACTCACTAACTCATAGAATATATACTTCTTCCGGTCATTATTATAAACAAAAAACTAACCTTTTAGATTCATTGAAAAATTTATGTATCTGACTTATATTATAAACCAGATACATCAGTTATCAATAACCTTAAAAAGTGAACTTTTACTTATAATAATGACCAAATGGAATATCATTTTAACCCTTACAAAAGTTCACATCTAATTAATATAACTAGTAGAAGAAAAAAAAAACTTAAAATAGAAACACTAATTAATTAAGGTGGCTAATTAATTAATATTTCATAGTGATATTAAACATGGTTTTGGTATCTTGATCACCTTGAAAACAGAACTGATCTGGTGGTAACTGTGGCAAATTCTGCATAGACTCAACTGAACCAAAAGTGTTATGCTGAACAATGTTATCATTTGGTGAATAATAATTATCTTGAGGAAGCAACATATGTGATGATGACTCATCAAAATCATCAACAAAGTTAATCATTGTTTGGTGAAGCAAAATCTGTGTCTTAAGAAACTTAACATAATGAATAGCTTCTTCCAACATAGAAACAGTATCCAATTTATTCCCACCAGGAACCATACTCTGAAGAATCTTAAACCTGTCACTGATTCTATGCCTTCTTTCTCTAGCAGCAATACTTTGTGGATCAGTTGAAAGTTTCACCGATGATCTTTTGGTTTTGATTTTTTTCACACCCTTTTCCTTTTTCTCCTTTGTTTTTGAAGATGACCCTGAAGAATATGAGAAAGTGTTGTTGTAGCACTCCATGTGGTAGCTAAGAAAATAATTATGCAAAGTTTTTATAATATAGTTTGAATATTTTTAGTAGGGGAATGCAGGGACGGAGCCATGTATATGGCTGTGTGGGCTGGAGCCCCCACTTCAGTTTGAATTTGCTACTACTACTACTATGTAATATGTGCATGTGCCTGGGACTTGCAATGCTTAGATTTGTCAAAAAAAATTAATTATTACCACAACAACGTACTTGTGTAAAATTTAATATCTAAAAGTTGATATTTTTGCACAATTTTCTTTTTTACATTTTAAATAAGGGTATTGCTAACAAGTATCCATTATTAAGAATCTAAAAAAGAAAATAGAAGAGGATTTTCTCTTGAAAAGATTTTTTTTTTACTTTTAAGGTGTTAGAATACACACTTTTTTAAAGGATTTTTTTTATATTTAGTTTCTTAATAAATATCTCTATGGCACTTATTAGCATTTGCCTTCAAATAATAACAATAAAATAAAAATTGGTGGAACAATTATTAGTCAGACTTTAGTTACATCGCAACCGAATGACTCCTTCTCCCGAGAATCAAAGGATTAATTAAAAAAAATTATTGTTAATATATTTTTGAAACACTTATTTAATTTTGGTAATGTTTGGAATAATAAAACTAAAAAAGATATTTACGATACATATTAGTGTATACATATTAAAAATAATAGGTTATATTTTTAATATTGTATTTTTATTTTGTTAAGTATTGCCCCCACTTCTCAAAGTTTCTGGCTCCGTCACTGGGGGAATGTAGTTGTTTTTGAGGGGTAACATGTTTGTGTGTGTATTTATAGTGTTGGCTAGTGTTACCGTGCACCATTTTCATAAGTGGTTTACCGTGGACTAGTACTTAAAATTATCAGAAATTCTAACTACTGCCGACAATATTTTTTAAGATAAAAAAACACAACTCTCATAGTTTTTACCGCTAAAACAATGACATATATAATTGAAGTTAGTTCAATATGAGCTACATTTTTATTTTTCGTTATTTTAGTAAAATTAGTATCAATTAAATCATTATTTTAGTCGTAAAAATAAAGACGGTCATCGTTAAAATTTTAAATAATTTTAAGAATTAATCTACGAAGGACTACTTCTAAAAGTGATTCATATTACAATTTTCTTATTGGATAGAGAGATTAATGATTAATGTGAATGACATTGGTGTAAGTAATTATTTTGAATGAAAAGAGAGAAGAAATATTGTCGTAATGTGAAATCAGTCAATCTTTGGCGTAGGATATGGATGTTTTAGGCAGGGACCCGTGTTGGATTAGAGGTTCATTTTCTTTCTTTTTCTTTTCTCTTTGTGCTCTTTTGAATGTGTTGATTCTATTTTATCCTGTTTAATTTGTGTTCCAATTAGTAGACAGTGTTAATATTTTAACCGTGAGTTGAGTTGCACATTCGAAAATTTATGTCGAACATTTGATAAGTGAGATGATTTATAAACTTAAAGTTCTTAAGGTTTTGGGTTAAGATCTGATATCCAATTCACTCGTGTAGTTGTTCAAAAGTCGTTGTGATGATCGTGTTAAATTAGAATTTATGGATGTAAAAAACACCTTATTGAATTGAAGAGTGTGAATGTTGTTTATAAACTATTCTTAATCTCAACTCAAACAATGTGAGAGTTTTTTTGGTGTATCGATGCAATTAGTAACTTGTTTATCTAATTGAAGTGGTAAATGAATTTTAATTAATGAAGAATCATTTAAGAGAATCAAAGTTCAAATCTTAACTGCAATATTTTTTTTCTTCATACTTTACTTATATCTCAATTGATTTATCAACTTTCACTTAGATTTATTAACTCTATTTATAGGTGAATTATTAACTTTTAATTAGATTATTCACTTTTCACTTTATTTTACAAGCATTAAACTATTAAGCTTTGTTTTGAAGTTCACTTATTAAACTCAACTCAAATTAATTGAATTTACTATTTAATAAAATGTTTACACAGGGATTCTCCTGAATTTCGTTGTTTATTTAAATTATTATAACCTTTCTAGTGCCAAAAATAACAATATATACTTGCAAAAATATAAAATAACAATATAGATTTAAATTATTCATAAGTTGAGCAGATTACATTTATTGTTGTGACACTATGCCCCACCACAAGAGGGGGGCAAAAACATGATTTGGATTTTATGTGAGCAATTAATTCTAAGTTTATTTAATACTAGTAATTTAAATTAAATAAGTGAGTTTAAATTGTCAATGAGCGTTTCTTAAGAAAAAATTATTCGGAAGAATTTAAGTTCAATTTTTTGTGGGAATAATTTTTTGTTAGATTTTATTTATTTCGCGGTCGAACTCGCGAGGTAAATAAAGTTTGGTCAAAAACTGTTCCCACAAAAAATTAAATTCGGGTTATAATTTGTTTTAGGGAGATATCTTTAACCATTTAAGTTCAATGTCTTAGTTTAGTTTGAATTGCATGCAGTCAAAACTGCATGCAGTCATGCAATTAGGGAAGATCTGACTGTTTGATCTTAATCAAACGGTTCAAATATAAAATAGATATACAATTTGATTAAATTTTCTTTATATTTAGACTGTTTTATCTTAATCGAACGGCCAAATCTTCCCTTAATGCATGACTGATGGGTCCTGTTTATTCTTGTAGATAAACATATTTATAGACCAAACTTAGGTTCACGTTAATGTAAATCGATCCAAACACACCCTAGTTGGCAAGTAACATAGTGAAAGAGATTAGGCCCTCCATTTGTCTTTTGCTTACAAATGGTCAGAAGAGATCAAAGAGAGAAAGTAAATAATTGTCTGGGGGGACCTTCCCCTGAAATCGAAGCAAATATTTTACAATTGCATGTGTGAGGTGTGAGTGACTTATCCCAACAAACAAATAGACTAATATTTGTTTGCCTTTATATGGTACGGTTTTTGCTTTTCATCCTAAGATTACTAACTGTTTGTTTGTTAAAAGAGAATAAAAGAGAATAACTATTTTTCTTTCTCAATTCATTTGGTTTTTGCTTTCAAAATGAGAAAACAAAAGATCAACTTAAGGTCTAATCAAACATTAAGCTCTTCTTTTTAAGAAAAATCTTAAACCAAAGATTGATCACCACTAGACCATTAAAATTTTGTATTCATAGAAAGATGTTATACACATACTATTTTACTTGTGAAAATTAAAAAATTTAGTTAACCTAATCATAAATTTAATTATAAAAAATGCGATTTAGATTCTCTATTTATTTTTGTGCCAAAGATACCGTGACTTTAGATAAAGTTGTGATAGAATTGGAGAAAGAATAACGAGAAGAAACAAAATATAAAGAGACAAAAAGAAATGTATAAAAATCAAAATTTGAGAATCATTAATTATTTACAAGATTATCGCTTACTTATTTAGTCTTATTTAGTCGTACATGTAAATTAGTATTGAGTTGTTTCATTGTTGAAGAAAGATCAAATGGTCATATGGCTAAATGATGATCAAAATTTTAACATGTTGATCGTTAAAATATGTGCATCGACATTTCCAATTATAATTTTTTTGACCAAAAAATTAATTTATGTTGTTGCATGCAAATGATATCCAATTTATACCGACAAATTAATTCAAAATCAATTTTACCAAAATCTAAATTAAATTAAACAAATTAATTTCTTTTATAAATCCTCACATCCCCAAAAACACAAAGTAGTTTTTTTTTCTTTCTTTTTTTTCTTTTCAGTATCTTTTGTCGGAGCTATTGAAGATATGTTGTCCAAAAAGCTCTTTTTTTATAATCGTTTAATTTAAGAGACCCCATGTATATTAGATTTGTACAAAGTGCTAAAATTGTTCTTTTTCAAATTGATTATACCCCTATGTATTGTTAAGATCACACGACCAAATTTAACAATAGTTCCATCCTTAGTATGTGACATTACAATACTGCAAGATCATTATTTCTTCTGCTACATTAAGAAAAATGATGATTTATAAATTTCATGGAAAAAAAGAAGCAAGTAATAAAAGCTCTGAAACAAGTGGTACGTAGAAAAAAGTAACTTTGAGGAAATGAGAAAATTTTGTGAGAATCAGAGAAAGAGAGACAAAGGAAAAACACAATCACATGTGGCTCTCTGGCTTTTCTTGATGTGAGAGAGTTGTTGGATTGAAAGAATTATTCTAATTATTCTTACTTGTTCATATCATATTCTTCAGCTCTTACTTGTCCACTCAAATTTTCTAGCTTATACTATTGTATAGCTCATCAAATAAACATCAATCTCAGTCTTTTCTTTTTCTTATATGATGTAATTGGTGGAGATGATTATATTGACATAAATTCGGTGGAATGAATTAATAATTGAATACTACTACAACACAATTCATTTTTGAATTATTTAACAGGCGTATGTTAGCAAGAACAAAAAAAATTTAGAATATGGATTCAGGGCAATCATTGTTGAACACAGTCGGCTGTAGTCGGTGTCTTTGTACAACTCGATCTTGATCAGACGATCTAAATCTTATATATCAATTTAAAGTATTTGTATAATATAAAGTTTAGACGTTAAAATTTTAGTCATTCAATCTTAATCAGATGATCTTAAATTTATTGACCATGTAGAATCACTAGATGACGACTACACCAAATTCAAATTCACATGTTCAATATTCAAGGTTTAAAATCAAAGTACACAACTAAAAAATACATATCCAAATTAAGTGCAATTAGAGAGAGATAACTGCACTACAATCGATCATAACTGAATTGTTTGATTAAGATCAAACGTCCAAATATTTTATATTTAAAAATAATTAGAATCGTATCGTATCTTAAAATCTGGACCATCCGATATTGGTCAGGACTAGGGGTGCTCGCGGTTCGGTTTGGATCAGTTTTGAGCCAAAACTCATCCGATCCAAAAATAAATTCATTTGCGGTTTGGTTCGGTTTTGGATGACAAATAAAAAAAATCCGATATAATATTATGCGGTTTAATTTGGATCGGTTTTTGCATATCCAAATTATAAATTGTAATTTTTTTTAATAAATATAAATATTATAAAAAACACTACAAAATAATAGTTTTATATTTTTGACAAAATAAATATTAAGTTTGATGTAAAATATAACATATAATATATTGAAAATTAATATTTTGGAATGACAATTACCAATTATATTCGAAACATATAAAAAGTAAAAAAAAATAGATTAAATTAACCTAAGATATAGTATTAACAAAATTTAAAATGAAAAATAAAAGGTTAATGCAATATATATATATACTAATAAAAAATAAATAAATATTAAAATATATGTATGCGGTTTGGTTCGGTTTTAAAAAATCAATTCGAAATTCGATCTAGCGGTTTTCATAAAAGAACATCCAAAAAACTTCGGTTTTTTGCGATTTTCAATTTTTTTGAATCGATTTTCGGTTTTTATTTGAATTGGTTTGGATTTGAGCACCCTAATTAGGACAATCTAAATGTCCTACATGCATTGGACGGCCTAAATATCCTAAACTACATGTACACAATCCTATTCCAAAAACTACTACAAATATGCTTTGTACAAAGTTTCTGGAATATCATTTTCACACCACCGCAGCTAGTTCACTCACCTCACCTTCATTCAGTTCAATCACTTTGGCAAAATTAATGTTTGAGTGTTAATCCGTGAAAGAATGATTACACTCAATGAAATACATTAGCTAGTGATTAGACATATGATAAAATCAGAAGGTAATTGAACTATTGAAGTGAAGTACATAGTAGGTGAATATTTTCAATTTAACCTTTGGATTTGGGACCCACATTAGAAGGATGAAAAGAAATAAGAAAAAAAAAAGGTTTTGTTGTCACTTACTCTTACGTTGGTGAAACATGGTTCTAACAAGTTCTGAGGAGGGGGAAAATTCTTGTTGGGCAGAAATGGATCAATTACAACTATTTATGGTGAGTGAAGAGGTTCATGAACAGTTGTTGTGGCAGTATCTTGAGTAACAGAAACGTTACCCAAAGGTACATGCTACATTGAGCATTATGCACTCTTAATAGACAAGATCTGTCTCTTGTGTTAGAGAAAACAAGCACACAAGCTTTAGATTTTTTTCCCCCAGTTAATGAACATGATTTTGGGGGCATTTTTAATGAGCTAGAGAAATTAATTTCACATGAGTTAAATTTTTAATTTGTTTTATATATAATACTCTCTTAAAAGGGTCAAGTCTATGGTGAAAGACTTTGTCGTGATGCACCACTTGTGAATAACAACGAATACGAATTTTATAAAATTTATTAGGGGTGATCGTATCCGAACCAATCTAAAAGTAAAACCACAAACCAAACGAAGCCAAACCAAAAACCGTATTTGGTTTGGATGTATTCGGATGACTTTCTTAGTGAACCGCAAACCGTAAAAACCGTAATATTTTTCATATAAGCATTTTTGGATGTGTTGAAATGTTCCGATTGCTCCAATATAATGCATCAAGATGAAATCTTAAATATAAAAAAAATATTGGGAAAATATATATGATATTAATTAGAGCTGGGTATGCGGGCTAGCCCGCCCCGTTTAACCCGCCCCACATAAACCCGCATATTAAACGGGGCGAACAAGCCCGTCGGCAAATATAAACTAGTTATAATATTAAGCTCGAGTCTGGTCCGCATAAGCCTGCGGGTTAAATGGTTAACCCGCAGACTATTACCCAAAAAAAAAAATTAACTTTTTTCAAAAAATAAACTAAATTAGTAAAATATTGATATAATTAAAGCTTAAAAAAATATATTATTAATAATTTTATGTTATAACATATAAATTGTAACTAACAAATAAAAATAAATAAAGTTTGTGATATTATTGAGTTTATCTATCTTCTCTTTGTAAGTAATGCAACTAAAATCAAATTCAACTGATTTTTATCGTCATTTTTGCACCGTCCATTAGTGAGAAAAACTTTCTAATGTACCCAAAAAAGCATAAAAAGATTAATAGATTCAACTTAACTAAATCACATCAAGGTAACCAATTATTCAAAACATAATATCGAAAAATACCCCCAAGAAAAATAACTACTCATTTGGACATGTATCTTTTAAATACTAGCAAATGTATATACAGCTAACACAAAGTAAAAAATAGTGAAAAAGAACAAAAGATTATAAGTAGAAGAACATGCTTAAATCCTGATGTTTTGTGTTGTTGTTTACTTGATTAAAATTGGAGTGTGTTGTTGCTTTTTATAATTAGGGTTTAGACTAAGTTTTTTTTTTTTTGTGGTTAAAAAAGTTGAATTTGGACATGGACCAAGTTATTTATATCTGATAAATTTTGTAATTAATTATATAAAAAAAAGAAGGCGGGCCACGGGCTAACCCGCGAACCCGCGGATTTAACCCGCATAACCCGCTGTTTTAACGGTCCAACCCACACGGGCAAAAAAAATTTAGTCTTAAGTCCGTGCGGGCTGCGGGTTAAACGGGTCGGCCCGCGGACCTTAGTCCGTATACTCAGCTCTAATATTAATCTCCGTTTATTATAAAGTATTTTGAGCCAAAAAAATAATTTGGAGACTTATCTACGGCTCGATAAGCTGATTATCAAGTGATGAATTAATTTTCCCAATATTAAGGGGAAATAGAAGAAGCAGCTGAAAATGTGAATCATAAGTTCAAATGAATCACTTGAAATAATAGTTTATTATTACTATCTCATCTTGATCCTCATGCTAATGGTCCAATCAACTATTGCAAATGAGTCTTAACCACCATGAAGCATGGTAGGCCAGTCGGTTCCAATGATAAAAATCCTCAAATAAGAAAAGGAGTGAAAAAATAACCCAAGTGAGGATATGAAAATTTCAAAATAGCATTTGACATAAATGATAATTTAAGTTCCAGGAGAACTTATCAGGTACCTGAAATTTATGAAATAAATAGATCTCGACAAATTATGTTATGAATGGAATCGATGGAACCAGAAAGAAGTCAACGTTGACAATATTTGTATATATAATATAACGCTATATCTGATAAGTGATAATGAAGATCATGAATCAAAGTCTAATGAGGATTGTAGACGACAAAATGATTGGCTAAATGAAAAGATACAATTGTTATGTAATTAAATTCACTTTGCAAAGTGAAAGAATTTTGGACCAGCAGTCCGTACACATGAAGATGTGAAAATGATGAGATAGTGATGTTTTTATGAAAAATAAAATTCCTAACTTACTCTAATTGCCTTGTGAACACAATCTCCGACAACGTCGCCAAAAACTTGATGACTATTTTGTAAGTGTACAAAATCATTAAAGTAATAAAGTAAGTAAGTAAGATCGTCTTCACAAGGATTGCGCCAAAACGACTAGTTTCGTTTAGGAATTAGGATAGTTTTGCTTTCGCTTTGTATGTTTGAAAATGGTTTTGAGACAGAGTTAGATAATATAAGACTAAAGATATAAGAAATAGTCCAAGATGATAAAAGTAGGTTAAGTGCTTTCGAATCCCTTCCATTTCCCTACTTGGTAACATGTTATTGTATTAATATGATTATATAAATTCATTTTACGTAGATGTTTCTAAATTTGTATTTTATGAGGAGTTAGAGTTATGTTTGAAAAGTAATAATTTTGAACGATGACTTATACTATATGATCGATCCTGTTTTTATAAATTACTTATAAAGTTATAGCAATAGGAGTAGATGATAGTGATATATATAGCTTAAAGCTCTACATGAATTGTAACATAAAATTCTTATGCATAATATAAAATACTTATAATCATGTTCATGTACATAAATTGCTTTATGCATTTAATATGTATGCACATAAAATCCGTAAAAAATAATGTATGCGCATACAATATATTTTTTACACCGTCAATTAATTATAACCGTTGGATCATTATTATAAAAAAAACTATTATATCATTATGAGTTTAATTGTTGTGCAATGTCGATGTAAAGATTTTTTACACATACATCCAATGATTCGTTGTCACATCATTTAATGAATGTGACACATCATGTGTTTTTAAATACCATACATGATGTGTCAGTATATTATTGGATGCATGTGTAAAATAACTTTACACTGACGGTGCATATAAATTAAATTCAGATCTCATTATTTATTTTATACAAATACTAGATTATTAAAAAAGTTTAACTTTAACCGTCATTTCTTTCTTTTTTGACATATTTAACTCTTATCTGAGACGGATCCAGAAGCTTATCATATCGGGAGCCGAAAAATAGGAAAATAATAAAATTAACGAATTTATTTATATAGATTATTTTTATTTACACCATCAATGTGATTTTTTTTTGTTACCATAGTATAAGTACAAATTTTCCACCGCCATTTAACGGCGATTAATCTATGTCAGAAAATATTTGAAGTATACAAAGTTAATTTTTTTTCCTCTTAGCCAAATTTTTTAATTTATAATATACTAATACCAAGTATTTGTAGTATTAGAATTGAGATTCAATTGAATACATATAACATATATATGTATGTAAGAAAGGATGAGGGGGGTCTTGGCCACTGCTTGACACACCCAAATCCGTCCTTGATTATCTTAATACTTGTACATGATTGGATATAATGTGCTGATACTATAAAAAATGTAATCATAAAAATTAATCTCTAGATTTATAGGTAATAGATTTTATATTTTTACAATAAAACACAGTATAATTGCTATTTTTTCAATAATTTTTAAATATAAAACCTTTTAAATAATCTATAGAATATTTTTTTAATTCTTTTTTAATTTAATTTAAAATAAAAATAAAAATAAGCATTAATGAAAATTTAAAATATAATAAATAAAGTGGGGAAAATGAGAGGGATGAAAAAGCTAAGTGTGAAAGAACTTGAGAGATGACGAGAGGAGCGACCCTTGTGTGATTTTCCTCTTCTCTTCTCTTTCCCTGTTTATCAAAACGCACCGACTTGTTGCGTTTTTGCACTCACCACAATTTCCCATGAATAGCGCGGCGCGTTCTTCCGGTGACTCGCCGCCGAAGGAGGATATCGAGTGGGAGATGCGTCCCGGCGGCATGTTCGTACAGAGACGCGAAGCTGGCGACGATGATCATAACGACGGACCAATGATCAGCATCAGTGTCGCTTACGGTTCTTCTGACCACGAAGTTTATCTCCCAACTCAATCTACTTTCTGTGAGAGTTTTTATCTCTTTTGACTACTATTCTCTATGTTGATTTTGTGGTTGAATTTTTGAAACATTCAGTGTTTGTTTTAGTTTTCTTATTGTTCATATTGAATTTGGTGATTGTTAATGTAATTTTAAAATTGAGCTAATGGAAAAAAAGCTCAATCATATTCATATTTGTGTGTAATCGGTGATTGTTAATTTGAAAGTAATTTTGAAATTGAGCTACTGGAGAAGCTCAATCATATTCATATTTGTGTGTAATTGTAATTTTCGATAAATTAGTTCATTAAAATTCGTGAAATGAAGAATTGTTTGATGGAAACAAAATTACTTTGTGAAGTGAAACAATCTAGCTAGCCACTTGGATTAGGTTAATGATGAGGGGGCTTCAATATGGTTTATTTGAGTTTATCGACTGACGTGAGCACTTGTGAGACTGTTTTGAGACTTTATGTAAACAACTTATGACATGTTAATATGAGCTTATTGATTTTCGTATATTAGTCAGAACGGTTTATAGCTTAGTATATGAGAACAGTTTGACTTTATATTAACTTTTGTTATAGAAATAACTTATACATAAGCACTTATATGATAAAGGCTTAATTAAACTGTGTATCCAAACAGGACTTCGATATTTCTAGAATTAATTTGACTGTTATTTAGTCTGATGTTTTTTGAAATTTGGGTTGATTCTTTTTTTGGTGAATACACGGTGTTAGTTGAGTTGGTTCATCTTATGTGAGTTGATGTTGGTAGCGAGGTTCAATGGATAAGAGGTTTTGTATCTTGGTTGTTGAGTTGGTTTTGAGGGGTGGTGTTATTGTTTGATAAGCGAGTTTGCATTTAAACACAATAATACTATATTTTGTTCAAAATGGTGGACCTCGCTGTACGTTGATATGGCTGAGTCCTAAATGGTTAGCTATATTGATTTCCTTTCTTTCAGGTGTAAATTCATTTTCTAAAGTGGAAGTGGAACTTGTAATGACAATACTAGGGGTTGAAGTTTTAAACTTTTTGCCTGGACAAGCTAAGTCCTTTAATTTAATGCAAGCTATACATATTAGTGACGGCGTGTAATGTGATGCCATTCATCAATCTTTCTTTCTTACCGAACAAATATTTAGTGTTAAAGAGATAATATAATAATATCTCTGCAGAAATTTGAATTTCTAACTAAGGTATACTGTAGGTACTGTGTTACAAAGAGTTGCCCTTCCATTTAATTTGCATTGAGAATTCACTTTTATCTTTATCTATTATTAGTTTAGTGACTAAACTAGTTATGTGAGAAAATAAAAGAGCTATGTTGATTAACTTGAAAGCTTGTGACCTTAAGCAAATTATATGATTTATTTTCCTACTATGAGTGTAACAGCTTATAGTTTTGTATGCATCATTTGCATGTTGATATGGAATATGTTTGGGAAAATGAAGCTTGTTTTTTATGTTAAGATTACTAGTAGCATATACCTAAGAAGATTTTTTGTTTCCATTGGTGTGCGTCTTTGTCTTAATTTAGTCTTTACTAACAGGGGATGTTAAGAAACTGCTTGCACACAAAACTGGGTTAAAGCCTGAGAAGCAAAGACTTTTCTTTAGAGAAAAAGAAATGGACAATAAAGAGAACTTGCACGTGGAAGGTGTGAAGGACAAGTCAAAGCTTTTGCTTTTGGAGGATGCTGCTAGCAAAGAGAGTAATCTCGAGGAAGGTAGAAAACACAATGAAATGTTAAAAGCTTTTGAAGCTGTTGCTTTAGTCAGATCAGAGGTGGACAAACTTTGTGAGAGGGTGAGCCCATGTTCCGCATATTATTGTCATAATAGAAACATAATAACCGAAATTAGAGAATGACAGATATTACTGATTTTGATTTTGCAGGTGTCGGCCTTGGAGGTGGCTGTGAATGGAGGGACCCAGGTTTCTGACAAAGAGTTTGTTGTTTCCACAGAATTGCTTATGAGGCAATTGCTGAAGCTGGATGGTATTAAGGCTGAAGGTGAAGCAAAGTTGCAGAGAAAAGCCGAGGTAATGTTTATGGTGTTAAGAGTTACTGACTTAAAATTTTAATTATTTGTCAATTAACTAATGTTTATGGTAGGTCATGGAAAATGATTTCTCTGTCCCTCACTTTTGTCGCATGAATTTTGAAGCAGCACTTGGATTATTTGCTATGATTTTTGTTTAGTGATAGTATGCACCACAATATGCTGATTGCTGTTCTTTAACATTCCGGTTTAGAGTAGTTTTCTTTGATGCAATATGGCTCAATATTGTTGTGGTGCAATCCTGTGGATCAAATCTTTGTTTCCTTAAGGAGTATCCATGGAGTATCGGTATCTGATACATATTCATCCCCATTTTTGGAGTATCCGAGCTTCATAGGAATAAAATAAAATTCTTGTTGCATTCCTGCTTTCAAGCTAAATTTGTGAATTCTTACCATATCATAATATGCTGCTTTCTACACTTCCCATCATTTTTTTTTTTTTTTGTAAACTAGATCCCATTACACATCAATATCACCATGAATTGTGTCTGGTTGGCAGTTATGAAATTGATTTATGTTGAGAGTCGAAAATTGAAATGCGTTCGTCACTAGCTGGATCAGTTTCTTTATCAAAAACTTTCAGTCAACAATATTTCCCGTTTTCTATAATTTTTGTGTAAAAGGATAAGTTCATGTGCATGGTGGACTTCCCATTTTGGTAATCATCATCTATAATTGCATCATTAACATTTTCTTTTTGAACAGGTGCGTCGTGTGCAGAATGCTGTGGATGCGTTAGATTCCTTAAAGGCAAGAAACTCCAAACCTTTTAGTACCATTGGTAACGCAGCCTCAGTAACAACCCAATGGGAGACGTTTGGCTCTGGAATGGGAAGCTTAAATGCTCCAACCTCGTCATCACCATCTTCTGCAAATGTTACTCAAGATTGGGAGCGGTATGATTAGTTCAGAAAATGTTGCATCAACATGAAATTATACAGTACGTACAATACCATATTTTTGGACCTTGATTCTTCGTTTAAGGTCATATTTTTTGTACTTAAGGCAATATCTTTCAACCTTTTGATTGTCGTTGATGAATACAAAAAGGTAAATGAAGGAGCATATTCTAGATACTCCTGCCACAAACCTGTTCATGAAATTATGAGAGTTCATCAATTGTTAGTATTGATCTGGCCTGATGGCATGTTAGATTTTTTAAAAAATTCACTGTTTCTAATTTACCATAGTGTAGCATCAAGCAAAACATGTACAAATAAATTTTGTTTGTGTTGAAAATCATATTAACCAACTAAACACAAAGTAGGTATTAGAGATGTAAAAGTATGTTAACTAACTTCTAACTAGGGTCACGAAGTTGAAACTAACTCTTATATCTCTAATCGTAGGTAGGTACAAACAAATTTTAATGATATATTGTACAATAATCCTCGTTTTCTTTATTAGATAAAACTTTAGAGTAATGCATCAACTTAATGGCAAATCAGTTTGTATTTGTTCACTTTGAAAAACTGTTGTCTATTTCCATGAGCATAGTTAAGTTGTTAGAGACAGTGTAATATACAGGAGTCGAGATTCAAATTTAGGATTTTTCACTTATTTATCTTAAGGGTGAAATACTTACTATTAGGCTACTTGTTAAAAAAGCAAACTGCTGTTTAGTTATAAATTAAGAAAAATGTAATCTATAATCTACTTTATCTACACTTAAATTTGGGGCTGGATATCAAATATAAGATTTTAATTGAGTTCTTAAATTAATCCAAGATATTCAAAACAGAGACAATAATCTTTTTGTGATATGATCCAACATATATTTAAGAAATAAGATATCTAATGTAATTAAGAAACAAGTAATCTCGTACTTACTAGAATTAAGAATTATGTATCATTGTAGTTGTTTGTTTCTAGCATGATAATGGATACAAAGTGAAAAACTGTGACCTACAAGTCCAAAGAGACTGCTGTAAGTAATGGAAGACTTTTCAAAAGAGAATGAAGTAGTTAAATGCTACTCCCACTTATTTTTATTTTATTTTTTATCTTAAAAATCTAAAGATTCCTAATTACACCAATGAGTGAAAGGACATTTGTAGTCCCACGAGCTGACAGCTGAACTCACAAATTCTCATTCAATATCTTCCTGATAAAACAAACCATTTGGCGTGATACTTTTTTCTTCAATTATTTAATTCTCAATGATTCTGATCCACTATGATACTAACACCTTCCGACATGGATTAATTTAAGTTTACCATAAAACATTCACTATACGTGTATGTTTTCTGTAAAGGATCTCAATTTATTGACTGGTTTTAAGGTAGATTCCTGTGATGAATAGTACTCATCGGGTCCTGTATATAAAAAACATTTTACTTTTTAAATTCATTGTAAAATTTATATATTTATACTATATTATTGTTTAGATATATCAATTTTAAAATGAATCTAAAAAGTGAAATAATTCTTATATATATATGACCGGAGGAAGTACTTCAAAGTTATTCAAAATATATCGATGTTAATTCAAACAAAAAAAAATGAGTATCAAGATATTTTAAGATGAAGAGAAGCCTAAAGTTCTACTTTCAACAAATATTTAAATTGCCGTTGAAGTTTTAAGTGATAATTAACCATGAATCACCTATGAAATTTGTCTACAAGTAACCTGTTCAATCCAATGATCTTATTGTCCCCATGAGTTTAGCTCAATTGGTTGGGACATCAGCATTTTATATGCAGGAGCCAGGGTTCGAACCCTGGACACACCACTTATCCATCTTTAAAGGTGGAATTTCAAGCCACTAGGCTACCTGACAAAAAAAAAAATCCAATGATCTTACTCAACTCAACCTGTTTTTTATCCGAATTTGTTTAAGTGTGGGTCTAACTCGAACCAACCCCTTTAATTCAAAGTAATTTAATTCAGCAACAAGTTTATGATTCTAAATTTATGAAACCAAACCGCGAACACCTACTAATATAGTAACAAAAATTAAATAATTTCCTTATAGTCAAACCAACTTTTCACATTTATAACTGATGTCACTCCATTCTAGAGTCAACAGCTTTGGACGGAAGTATATTTGTCCTTACTAGTAGGTGTAAACAACCACCACCATCACCACAATCTTATATTATTTTATTTTTGCAGAATTTCTATTTGACCTCCTCCAACATAAAAATTAGGACCAAAACTTCATGTTGTAATTATAGTTAAAAAAAAAAAAACAACAGTTTTTAAAAATTACAAACAAAGATGCTAATATTTACAATATATTTGTATGCGCACATAAAAGTAACACTTAGACATTTTAGTTTCCACACGAAATTTTCTGGTCAATAAAAAATTGACAAATAACTTACTTCATAGATACATTAATGTATTCTTTACAATAAATTTTCAAGTACAAAATGTCAAAATCAATGGTGACTAGAAGAACTAAAAAAACACAACCAAATTGATCTAAAAAACTTCAGAACTTTAGTTTCGTAAACTAAAATTAAAATTCTCCCTACACCTTCCATACACACAATACCTAAACTTAGGACTCATAAATTAATAGTAACACCTCTTGCACCATTAACATAAGGTGATACTCCAGTGGTACCAGTATTTAATGAACCATGTCTAGTTGGATCATATTTTTCTCCATCACCCCAAAGAGCGTAAGCTTCCTCACCATGAGCCGCATCGTCTCCGATTTCAAGCTGCTCGTTGGGCATTCTCAAGGGTATGAAAATTTGTATAACAAGGAGAATGATTGTGGTGGAGACTATGTTCCATCCAATAACAAACAATGCTGCTACTAATTGTTTTAGGAATTGCACACCACCACTTCCACCATAGAATGCACCCCTTGAATTGGTCACTGGCAATAGTAGTCTACATAGGGCTGGCTCGGCGAAAAGTCCAGTGAGTAGGCCACCTAATAGGCCAGCCACAGCATGAGTGTGAAATACACCGAGAGTGTCATCAACCTATGTATAAAAAAAATCAATTGTAAGGATAATTGCTCGCCAAAAAACGGATTGAGATTCTCTACAGCAATTGTGTGCACACACCCAGGCTTATCGAAATAAACCAATTCAATTTTTTATTTGTCTGTCATAATTTTTTATTTTTTATCGAAATAGCGTGACTGCACATACTAAAATGATTACTCACAATGAAAAATTAGAGATTATTCAATGCTATTTTTAATGTGTAGTTGGAATTTATAGAAGTAAAATCTTCTTTTCAATAAAAAAAAAAAAAAGAAAGAAAGAAAGAAGTAAGCTTCTCAAACATGTGAATTAAAGTATAACTCAATTCCAACTACACATTATTTTTAATGTTATACTTTAATTCACATGTTTGAGAAGCTTACTTCTTTCTTTCTTTCTTTTTTTTTTTATTAAAAAGAAGATTTTACTTCTATATACAGAAAATCCAAGCAAGAAAAGTAGAATGGAGAGTGTCATGTTCACTATAATGTGTTTATTAATACTTCTATACTTTTCATATAATTTTAAAAATATTATGTTGATTAAAAGAAGGAGGATGAAGTCATCTTCGATATCATATTTTATGTACCATATGTCTCATTAGAAAAATATCATATACCCTATTTAAAAAAGAAAGAAATTGGACGATAAAAAAAAAGGAAAGTGGTTGGAAATTGGAATAAATTATGGATAACATAACATGGGAGCAGTGGTCAATTTTTCCAACATTGGGTGAAGTTTTACAAACACGTGAGCTAACAAAAGGGAACCTTCACCTAAACTTCATGATATAAATATCTTACAAAAAGACAACTAGGAAAATATTCATGTATATAAAATAAGGAAAGTATTATTAATTAATGCCTGACATTAGTTAATGAGTTTAATATAGTAGAATGAATTTAGTATTTGTATAAATATCAATGGTGGACTGGTGGTACGATCTACTATGAATCAATATTTGTTTTTCCAAAACATATTATTATAATACAAGTGGCCACCACTGTTTAACTTGATTAATCTTTGTAAGAAACTATTGACCACAAGGTAAATTTTCTTATTTGTATTTTCTTAAATATTTGATCATTTTTACTCAACATATCTAAATCCCTTATCATGTGAAACAATTTGATATGGATACACAAAAACACAATTAGAAACATATTACTATATACATATATAGTGACTAGTGAGTGTGAGTGTGGACTAAAAATGCACAAAAATTCTTTGTGAAGAGAAAGAGAAACTATGTACCTTTTGTAGAAGAGTTGACTTCTTATGTAAGATCATCATGGTCACCCATGGAATGCTTCCAGATAGAATTCCCATCACAATAGCCGCCCACGATTGCACAAGCCCTACATGATCCACAGACCCACCATTACCATTCATATTCATTGTCAACAAAAACTGCAATTATGGTCACTAATTCAATCATCATTATGAAGGTTTTAAATAAAGTTCCATTACTGCGAAAAAGGCCGCGACAAAAAGGTATTGACGCCTATCGTTATCGTTTTTTACTGTTTTTATATGGTGAAAAAAATCACACCGAAACGCCGTTACGACCGCGACGAAACACCGATACAACCACAAAGAAACACAATACGGCCGCGACAAAATGCTAATAGATAGAGACTTCTATTTTTTCCAAAAGAAATGCATAAAAATCACATTTTTAATACAAATATGAACATAAATTATAAAGTGTTATATCTTTTTAACTTTTTCTTAGTTCAAAACTTTACATTTATCTCATATTTAAGTTGTTATACATATATAATAGTACAAATAATTTTAATAAGATTTGTGCGATATTGTGATTAATTCACATCGCGACGACCGTATTTCATAACGCAACAGACGTAACAGCTGAAATCGCGAAATTCTTGACCCGACTGCGACCGCAACCACTATTTAAAACCTATTAATACCTACTTTTTGTGAGTACTATATCAAAATATCAGTGCCCAACAGACATTATTCTTGCAATAAATGTTCATACCTACTTTCTCCAATTTCAGTTAATGTTTTTGATGATTTTAAGAAAGGAAAATGTTAACTTGTGCCCTTAAGGCACATGTTAAGGAAGCAAAAATAGAAATTATTAAATGCTAATTTGTGTATTTTGACTTTTAAAGCATTAAATTTCTTGTATCATTAAATGTTGAATTACTATTTTGGTATATCTTATCATGTGCCCTAAGGGCAGATGTTAACAAGACCCTTTAAGAAAATATAAACTTCATTTTCATTAACATAAAATTCATATTTTCAATTTTGAAATTTGTCCGATTTAAGTTTACGAGGAGAGTCAAATTCAAAAGACAAAGATCTTAGGTGGAAGAGTCTTGTGAGATAAGTAGTTAAATGTCACATTGATCTTTTCTTATTTACTCAATGTCAGATTTATAACATCGCGACTCCATTAAGAGTCACCGTAAATTGTGGATTTCACTTTATTGACATTGACATAGTGGTAGGCTTTTCTCTTTATGGCAGTTTCACTAATTTATCCTACATATGTATGTAACTCTTTCTATAGTTCACTTGTCAACGAAAACACCAATTGTTACGACAAACTGATTAACATAGTCTCGTAACTTAACTATCACACTGAGCTTTTCTTATGTACTCAATGTGAGATTCATAGCACATAATTTAATCATACTTTTCATGTATTGACATCAAATTCAAACTCTAGTATACCATAAAACATTTTCATAACAACACTTGATTCATCCACAAAAACAAGTTTCCAATATCAAAAACAGAATAAATATTCAGCTAGAATAACAAACTGATATAAATATATACCTGCTCCTGGTGTGATGCAAACAAGTCCAGTCATCATACCCTGAACAGCACCAATCACAGAAGGTTTCCCAAAGAAAATGACATCAAGAGTAGTCCACACTAAGAGACTAGTTGCTGCACAAATGTTAGTGTTCAACACAGCAATTGAAGATGCAACATTTGCTGCATATGGTGCTCCACCATTGAAACCTGACCAACCCATCCATAGCAATCCAGAACCTGCAAGCATCAGTAACACATTGTTTGGTGGAAACCTTTCCCTATCACTCTTTATTCTTGGTCCAACCTGCACACACCAAAAATGAATGAGTATGTAGAATTACATAATTGGATCTTCTGCTGAAAAATGCTATGAAGCACCAACTCAGACAAGGACACCTGACACGACAGTGACACGTCGACGCTAACAATAGTTTGAGAAATGGATTAATTGAGTGTAATCGCATGTCTCAGTGTCGTGTCAGACATCAGACACACCTTCGATCAGAAGTGTCAGCACTATATGTGTAAAAGCTCAGTCATTAAATTAATCTAACCAATAAGAGATCAACACTCTAAACTGTTGACTTAATTCAACAGTTGAGAATTGACTTGGGAATTACTCAAGTAGCCAATATAAACTGTGAAACAATAATTGGTTAATGGTTTTTATGAACTGTACGTCTGTACTTATGTTTAATTTTTAACTGCAGAGTCCAATTGCAATCACAAGTCACAACCATAGTTATTTGAAGTTTTAGATATTTCTGCTATTCATAACTTTAATAATCACTGTCATTGCAACTATAGCCACAGAAATTTTAAAATCTTGATTGAGTATTTAATGCCAAAACCAACAACCAATTAATTCATAAATAACATAACTACCATAGAAAATTAAATAAAAACAAATCAACTCAACCACATGAAGAAAGAAAAGTACCCATTAAGCTTTTAAACAAAATTAGATGATGGTTTGTGAAAAAAATTGAAATTTATGTACTCCATGAGGAAAGGGAAGGTACCCTTTAAGTCTTTAAGCAAAATTAGAAGAAGGGTTGTTAAAAAAATACAAAATTTATGCATCCCATATGATGAAAGGAAGTTTTTTAAAACCAATTGGTTTGGCTCAAGTTGTAAATCAGCTTAAGTAAAGACAAATCATTCAGGAGAACTTAAATTTGAATCCTGAACAAAGAAAACCCCGTATTTACCTCTCGGCCGAACTCTGAATTACCAGAGTCGCTTTCTCCTAAGAACCGGAGTCTTAAAACATAATAAAAATGAAGTTTTGGAAGCAAAATTAGATGAAGGATACTGAAAAAAACAGAAATTTAAGTACCCAATAAGCAGCAGTGAAACCAGCAATTCCAGAAGAGAGATGAATAACATAGCCACCAGAATAATCAATAACACCCCAATGGTAAAGAAATCCACCACCCCAAAGACTAAAAGCACCAACAGTATAAGAAAAAATAAGCCAAAGAGGAACAAAAGCCATCCAAGCTTTAATATTCATCCTTCCAAGAACAGAACCAGCCAACAAAATCATAGTAATAGCAGCAAAAGTAAACTGAAAATAAACAAGTGAAGCCATAGGAAAAAAAGGTTGTTCCATTTGTGATTCAACAACATGACTATTCTTGTAATAGTGAGTACTTTCAGGTACTTTTGCTCTTCCAATAAGATACTTTTGTCCTAAAGCTGGTGCTCCTTTACCCCAAAAGGGTAAAAGTTGATCACCAAATGCCATTCTATAAGCAACAAGAACCCAACAGATTAAAACTGCTGCAAAAGCATAAAGTGCCATGAAAGCTGAATTCACTGCCCATTTTTTTTTCACTATGCTTGCATACAGAATTACTAATCCTGGCATGCTTTGAAGTCCAACTAGTGTTGCTGCTGTCATTTGCCATGCGTTGTCTCCTTTGTTTAACCATCCTGGTGATGTTGGAAGATATTCTTGGTATGCTGGTGATGCTGCCATGATTCTAATTCTATCGATGATTCTGCGAGATCTTGTGTTGGGGGAATGCTGCAAATACTCGTAACAAGTTTTTGTTTTAATTTTTGGTAAGTTATGGAATTTGAAATACCTTTTCACTCATATGAGCTAAAGGTATGTACAAAATTGTTTGGATTGAATTAGTTTATGATTTTGTGGGATATATGGTTATATATTATGAAATTAATTAACATGAAGTTGAAAATTTTGATACTTGGTTTGAATATTTGGAAGCTACGTGTAAACTGTCATTGGGTTCTCACAACAAGTTGGAGTATTTTAACTTAATCTAGAAAGGATATAGTTTTTTTTTTTTTATATAAAAATAAGAATAAAACTTTTGACTTTTCGTTGAGAATGATGGGTCTGGTTTAAGAATACAAGTGGAAATAAATGGGACAATTATATATCAACTTATCAGAGAAGGACATTTGCTTTTATTTGTCATTTTAAATTTATTTACACGAACAATTTTGGTTATTTTAATGAAATTAATTTTCTATTTTTATTAATTATTTATTAGTGAATACTTCCGTATATATATTTTTTTTCAATCAATAGTTATGACTATTTTTCATAAAACATTGATTAATATTACTTTAAACTTTAACAATGATAAATAAAAATGAACAGTTTTTTCTGAAAAATAGAATAGCATACTAATAAAAGTTTCAAAATTTAACTTTATTTTTATTTTGGAAAAATAATTTAGTTCACAATTTTTTTTTTAAAAAAAAAACTAGAACTATAATTATTTAATTATATATATATATATATATATATATATATATATATATATATATATATATATATATATATATATATATATATATATATATATATGTGTAAGATAATTACACTTGAATGAAAGACAAATAAGTAATAAGCTGCGCCGCTAACCCATTTTAGATGACAAAACTAATCCTTTTGAACACTACATCTTGAGATCCAGGACATACCACATTGTTATGTACGACTCTTTGAACTCTTTTCAAAATATTCACAGTCTCTAGTGCTAGGAAAGTAAAATTGTCAAATGCAAAAGGTATAAACACATGTTGATTGTCAAATCCCGCTATCTCATGTCTGACCACTTTATTTGAAGCAGCTTTGAGGGCCGCATGTCCTACATTAAAATCCCTAGTCATTAATCTCACAAGTGGAGAAACTTCAGTCAAGTTCACACATGCATGTTTTCCTCCTACCCAGGCGTACACCATAATATTGGTCGGCCTCAATGTAGATCGATCGGTCAAGAAGTTCATAGGCGTCTCTTTCTTCAAAGATACTCGTGTGCGCTTAAAAACATAAAAAAGGATATTCCGAACAAAATTAACTTTCACATTCTTATCAATGTATTTCATGTGATTTTAATATAGAAATGATGTGTTTGAATTACAACTTTTATATATAAAGTATAATATTTTAACTAACCGAGTTATATTCACGGAACTATTAATAATTGTTAAAAGAGTAAAAATATAGTGCCATTTTTTATAAAAAATTATAGGGTGATTTTGTGATAGGTACATTTATTACTCGGAAGAAGTAGATGAATATTATTCAGAAGAAGTAGATGAAATGGAATTATGTTGTATTTATTAAGCTCTCATATATAGTACTTGGTTATTGGTACACTCTGTCCTTATACCTTTCGGGCAGATGGCATCCGTGATTACGTAGTTACTTGCTAAATAGGTGTGAGGTTGTCAACTACAGTAAGTTGTACGGTAGCGTAACATTTAGCCAACTAGCTATGAAGTCCAGATACTTCAAAAATAGCGAAGTGTCGTGTCCGATACGTACTCGATACCGATATTTGTTCGATACTTTTCGATACACGTATCGGAGAAGTATTGGAAATTAATATTATTTTTTTAAAAAAATATAATTGATACTTGTCTGATACGCGTATCGGAAAAGTATCGGACAATTAATGCTCTTTGATAATGGAAAAATAAGAAAGGAGATTGATACAATTCGTATTTCCTCTTAAGTATTGAATGTTAGAGTATGGTGTTACAAGCTATGTGTTTTTTGAGTAGTACGTTTTTTTTTTATAAGCAAGTTGTTAGTATATTATATTGTTATGTTAGTTTTTCTCCTTTGTATAATTACGCATTTACGCCTTAATTTCATTATGTATTAATGTTTTAGTCAAAAAAATACATTCTTATTATTTTTTACTAAACTTTTGTATAATTACGCATTTACGCCTTAATTTCATTAAGTATTAATGTTTTATTACATTCTTCAAAGCGGATCATCACATTCAGTGCGGAGCCACATACCTTTGAGGGTATGCAAGTGCACCCCCTGAACCTTTAACATTTACACCAATTATCCTCTTTTATTACTATTTGAACCCCCTGAGTTTGTTGTGTTGCACCCAACTCAAAGATATTTTATCTCATTAACATGGCTCAATGTCATGAATTTGCTTACTTCGTTGTTTGACCCATTTCTATTTTACTTTTTCTCCACATAAAATAATAAATATTAAAAATATTTATTACTAGTATTATTTAAATGGGCTCCTGCAAGTGGACGGTGGGATTGATCCTCTTGGATTAGTTGGTCATAGGGCCGGATACCAAGTTTTCAAAAAAAAAAAATAGTATTACTTAAAATTATTTTTACACTTCTACCAGAATTTTTTTTGCACCCCCTATCCTAGGGTCCTGGCTCCGCGACTAATCACATTTAACAGCTATTATCTGTAAATTCAAAAAATGCTTGGCAATGACTCAAAAACACCACCTCCACGTTTTATACTAAAACATTATACCACTCGGGTCTTGGGCATTTCAATTTTTATGCTTCCATTTCATAAATATAATATATATATACACTTAAATAATTCAGTTATTTGATTAAAAGAAAAAAGGGTTAAATATGTATAAGGTCCCTGCACTTACGAGTCATTTGAGTTTTAGTCCCTGCATTTTAAAAACATTTCATTTTGCCATTGTACTTTCATTTTACTTTAAAAATAGTCCCCGGACCTTTTTTTGTTGTTGAAATGACATATTTTTGCTGATCTCTCACTGTTGACTGGACTTTAGAGTCGATGACTAATTTAATTTTGCAGTGAATCGATCAAAATATCCTTAAATAAGTAATTTTTTAAAAGTAAAATAAAATTAACACATCATAAAAAAATGTGTCACTTCAACAAAAAATGGGTTCAGGGACCATTTTTAAAGTAAAATGAAAGTGCAGTGGCAAAACGAAAGGATTCTAAAATGCAGGGACTAAAACTCAAATGACGCGTAAGTGTAGGGACCTTTTGCATATTTAAGCCAAGAAAAAATGACCCTAAACAGTAATACTATTAGGAAATTTCAATTCTATAATTTTTAGTTCTCTTACCCCAATCCTCCACCACTATTTGACATACACACCTTACCCTAGTTAACCTAAGCAATCTTTCTAGTACTCTTATAACCGCAGAAGAACGTCATTGTTATAAATATTTAAAATAATTTAATGGCAGAGTAGATATATATAAGTAAAGACAAAAAAAACAAAAAGAAAAAAATGACATGTTGGATTTCTTGAACATAATTTAGTTCTAATTTAATTACAATACACTAATATGCAATCTTAAAATACTTATAGTTGTTTATCTAAATACTAATTCAAAATTATTCTAATGAATAAACAAGCATTTGTTTCCCTCACAATTAGGTTTTCTAATGGAATTTTTGCCATTTTTTTCATATATTATTAATCAGTGCAGTTTTAATAACTTCACTCTTGTATTGCAATATAAAGTGTAAAACTAACACTACATGTGTTGATCAGATCATGATTCTTATAACATCTAACTAATAGTACGAGTATTTAACTAAACAAATTGTTATTCACTGTCCACAATATATATCTATATCTAGAAAAAGACAAGAAAGAAAATACAACTTTGTCTGGTTATGATATGAATGTAATAATTTTCTTACAATATGCATAATTTTCTGACAAGTACCTCAAGATCTCACTTAGAATATGTCCCATTATCATATGGTTAGATCCAAACCTATATTCACTCTTTTATCTTGCTCCTTAGAATCATCTTGTCCTTCTTTCTTTCTTTTGCAAAGATTATAAGAAGATTGAGAATACAATGAGAGAGATAAATTGCTTCCAACTTCATGATGATCCTCTATAATTCCTTGGTTCTTATGATCATCACCAATGATCCTTGAATTTAATTTAAGTGATAGATCCAAATCAAGGTCCATATTTGAAGCTTTTCTTTTCAATGTTTTCAAGTCCACTTGATTATCATTAGGCATTAGCTCTTGTTCTCTAGGCTGTACTTGAAGATCATCATTCTTGCTCAATCTAAAAGATTCATTGCCACAAAATGAGAGGAAATTATCACTTGGTTCATGGACTTTACTTGTTGATAATTCTCTAAAATTTGAAGAATTCACTTGAAAAATATTATGAACTTGCATATTATTGATGTTGTTATTATTGGTTCTCTCAATCCTTCTTCCATAGAAATCAGCTCTAGATTCATTTATTGAACTCATATGCACCATGTTTTCATACATAGCAATAGAATCATCTCCATATCCACATCTGGAAAAAGAAAAGAGACACCGATTACTATTTTACAACTGTATCTAAGAAAATTTGAACTTTAAATCTTAAAATTATAATGTTAAACTTTTTACATTGAACTAACACATCATGAATAGTTCTAAAGTTGGGAATGATTTAAGAAAATTTGAAACAAAGTTAGTTGCTAGTTATAATTTGTTCTCTGTATCTCGGGTTTAGTATCTTGTACTCGTTATAATAATTTTTTATTATTTAAATAAAAAAAGGGTTTTTGAAGTAGTATATTTGTATACCTATTTGATGAAGTTTGGTTTGGAGTATAGCCTTGAAGCATAGGAAGTTGGGTGAGATTATAAACATTTTTGTCTCCATTGTCTACAAGAAGCCTATGATCACCCAGCACTGTCACATATACAATCATAGACACACTTGTAAGCTCAAACCCTAATATAATAACTAATTATAATGGTTAATTGGATTCATACAAAAAATGAAAACCTTATTGTACCTTTATTTGTGTCAACTACTTTCTTGCTTCTATACATCTGAAAAAAGAAATATATGTGAAATAAAAGAAGTTAGTTAAATTAAACAATTATAAATAAAAAGCTAGCTAGCTCTATAGGTTGCAACAATATTTATTTATGATTTTTTACCTGCAAATGACTCTTCACATGAGCAATACTCAAACCTTTTATATTCATCAATTGAAGAACCAATTTTGGAGTTGCTCCTACACACAAGAATATTATTAACAATACATACTCACAAATTAAAATAAATAAAACAAATTTAAATTTGTCGAGTTGTTTTTCTATAGGCAAATTTTGTTTAGGAGACGAAAATGGTAAAGACTGAACTCTGGACCTCCATTATAACCCATTCGGTGTCCCAACCAAAACATCTGGGCTACTCTTTCGGGGACAAATATTGTTGAATTAATTACACTAGCTACCTAGTACTAATTAATGAGATCTCCAAAGAAAAATTGAAATTTAGCAAAGGAAAAAAGAAGCTATATGTTGGTTTGTATGTGTTGCGCGCGCGCGGAAACTTACTCTCTTGTCCACCAAGTCTTTGAACAGCATGAAGAAATCGAAAATGAAGATCAGGAGTCCAACGTAGCCTAGGAAACTTGGATCTAACATAAGGTCTCACTGATGGTTTCTTCTCAGAATTCTCTTCAATAGTACTATTGCTTGAGCTTATTCCTCCATTATTGTTTTGCTTACTTTCTTCATCTTCATTTGCTTCACTAATTTCACAACCATTTTCATTAATTGAAACACTTGTCTTGGAACATATTGAGCCACATGTTTCTTCCTTCCTCATATCCATCTATCTACTTAGCTACCTTCCACAATTTTCAATCTTCCACACTTTGCTTTGATGAGATTGAATATCTTTTTCTTGCAACTCCTTAGATATATCTATCTATTATATAATTTTCCTCCTTCATACATGGATATTGGAAAAGAAAATCCTCGATCATAAAAATATCTTAGATTGATCTCCACTCATAGAATTTTGAACACCTTCTAGGTCTCTCTCTCTCTAACTCTATTTCTCTCCTTCTCTATTGTGACCCTTTGAGATGATAAATAAATAATTTATTTTTTCATATCGTAAGCATGTTGATGTTGGTGTATGTATATATATTTTTAATATGCATGGACATCAAGGAATGGGAAGAATATACTTGATTATTTCATGTGAGGACAATATTTATAACAATTTGAGACATAATAAAATATAAACTATAGCTAGTCGATCAATATAAATATATATTTTTTATTATAAGGATATATAGTAGGGGGCCGTACATAACATTTTAATAGGCAAGAATTAAAAAAGTTTTGAGGAAAATTAGAAACATTAGTTTGATTCTTCTGATGATAATAATACAAATTTTTGCCAATACTAGTAAATTCAAAAATAAATAAGGTAAACAATAATAATGTGTACGTCTCAGTCCACAAATTCTTAGCTGCATGCGAAGTCAAACGAAGAGTTTGTCTTGTAACCAATTGATACAGAGTGTACGTACCTTTCAATAGTAAATTGCTGAATTAATCTTTTTATCTATAAATAAACTTATTTTATGTGTATAATTTTTTTTAGCTATGAGCTAATTATATTTGGAGAACATAATATCGTAAAATATATAAGTTACTTTTAGAATTTAGAATTGAATCTAAGTTGTAACAAAAAAAAAAACAGAATTGAATCTAAGTCAATCCTATAAACTCATATTCATGTCAACTGATATCTGATGTGTGATTTCTTAACATATCCCTTCACACCCAATAAGTATTGGAATTGGTGAATGAATATAAATGTTGAGTGCCCTAATAATGATTGGCCCAACAGATCTTTGAAAGACTTTAATACCATCTTAGAATTGAAAGTTATGCTAACTCAATCCTATAAAAACAGCTTGAAAGATGAAGATTGTCCTCACATATAAATTCATGTTCATACCAACTATATCCGATGTGAGACTTCTTATTAACACTAATTAATTATATGCTTATATTGATTACAAACTTGTACAAAATATTGTGATGAGGGTACACTTTATCAATATGTTGTTGGTCCTCTAAGGGCCCGTTTGGTGCACAGGATAAGAGACAGGATAGGATAACTGTATCATATCCTGTTTCAGTCCAGTGTTTGGTGACACAGCAGGATATGATAAGTTAATCCTGTAGCTTATCCTATCATGTCTCTCTAGTTAAAATTTTTATCCTGAATTTGAGCTGGGTTACCAGCAGGATAGGATAATTTTTTTTTTTTACTGATTTATTCTATAAAATATATTTTAAAATAAAAAAAATGAAAATTAATAAAATATAAATAATAAAATAATTTGATAGTAAATTAATAATAAAATAATTAATTTTTAAATATACATGTGATTTTCTCACAAGGGTAATTTTGTAATTTACATAATCTAAAAAAATCAAAATTATACTAAAATTACAATATTTTAAAGTAAACTAATTATTAAAAAATCGTAAAATATGGATATTAATTTAAATTTTATAAGAAATTAAATATAATTATTTTGCAATGGTATTTTTATTATTTACGTATGAGATATATCATATATTTATTTAGCTTATCTAACATGTATATATCATTGGGTTATTTATTTGATCATGATTCATATAAAAAATTAAACTTTTTTATTTTTCTCATATTTTTTTATTTAAAACTATATAAATTTATTTGATTACTTATTTATATTTTTTATTTAAAAAATTCAAAGTATTACAAAATAATTTTAAAAAAATAACAATTGATTTACAAGGGTAATTTTGTCATTTAAATATTTTATATATCTTATCATATTATTATGAGCAAGTATGTATTAAAAACATGATATAATAGTTATCATGTTTGTTATCCTGTGTGCGCCAAACACAAGATAGGATAACTGAGGATAACTGTTATCCTGCTGATATCATATCCTATCCTTATCCTGTTTTATATCATATCCTATCACTATCATATCCTGCGCACCAAACGGGCCCTTAAGGAAATGGACAGTCATTTGAATGTATGAAGGAAAAAAAAGTTGTAAAGTGAGAATCACACGAAATATTAATTAATGCTACATGATATATATACACACAAAAATTGAGGGGACATAAACCTAATTCAGTGAGTCAATCAATCAACAATTAGCTTCTAGTTAATTTTACAGACTAATTACAAGTCTACATTTTGGAGAATGACCAATCATCAACATGAAACCGATCCAAGAATCAACAATTCTTGCAGCGATAAAAAATCGAAAGGTTAAGACATATAAACACAATTATTTATATTATATTTTTGTTAATATGAATTACCAGCTATATATAGCTGAAAAGCATATAGTAAGAAATGAATGAATTAATAGACAGCAGTAGTAGCTGCATGTGTGCGAGACTGTAAAATGTGATGATGTGCTGTCTTTGATGCAGACCCAAACCTTTCAAAAATAATTTGTGAATATATGCTCTTTCGTCGGGAATCACGGGGTTTGTTCCTCCTTATCTATATTTACAAATTAAACTCTGTTTTCGTTCATTATTTTAATTTCATTTTTCATATATTATTGTTCACTTTTGTTTTCTTTTCATTTTCAATTAGATCTAGGTAGATATATTTATTGTTTATTATTTGGCATACATTACATTTGATCTCTTTATATAAAAAAATGTGATGTATCATATTATCAATATCGGAGTTCACTTGCAATTTATATTGAAAAAGAAAAGAAAAATCAAATCTTTTCGTACTAATGCACCAAATTTAATTAGGTTCTTTGACGGATTAAGACCGGTAATTTTAGATCAAATTGTTCATATTTAGAAATGTAAAATTTACACCGTAAAAACTCATGTCATCTATTGAAAATCAGACAGATCAGTTACAGCATTGATCCTACTGTTACTGTAGCAAATCCAATTTCGTTCTTTAACTCCTTAGTAGATGCCACAAAGAATTCCAACGAAATCGTTTACCTAAATGTGAGACTCGTAATAGAACTCTAATTCACTTTCCATACATCAATCGTAAATATGCATTTTTTCTGCTTATTTTAAGTCTATATATATATATATATATATATATATATTTTATTGTTTATAGATACGATTTTTTTCCAGCTGTTTAGTGGTGACCAATCTTCACCGAGAATCGTGTTAGATACATAAGAAAAGTTTTTTTCTCTCAACCAAATTTTATCCATAAATAAAAGTCATTGATTGAATCTTTAACTATTTGTTTAAGGAATTCAAATATAAGACAACATGAATCAATGTATTGTTGAAGTCTATATTTTCTTAGATTGTTTACCTTAGAGTTTGGTCGGATATCAGTACTCTATAAAAAAATTCATTAAAATTTAAATTTTAAATTTTTTTTACATAAAAACATAACATATAATACCAGTGTCCAATCAAACTTCGGTAGAGTATTCACCAACAAACATTTACTATATATGAACTTTTCCTATTGCACATTTCTATTTTCCAGCTCTATGTGCCTATGATTCTATATTCTTCGAATTCCTTTCGGTTCAAATGAAGAAAGTGAATTTTGATTTTAGACCACACATAAAGTTAAGCATGCACCTTTTTCATTCCTCAACCGTGTGGAGCATCTTTGGCTTTGCATGCATGGATCGTGCATGACTCATTTCAACAAAAGCATGAGAAAGGAAATCACTTTTCATTTTCTATCAATCACGAGGTTCTTGATAATGGTAGGTTTTGCAACACCAGCATATGTCAACTAATTTATCATCGTGCATGTCATTGGAGTCTCTCCATTAATTCTCATCGCGCTAACTACTCAATATTAGACACACGTAGAAGTATCTTGTAACTATCAATATGTGATTGAGAGACGGTTGGAACCACTTGATGTCAGAACTAACATTCAGATCAGATTTGGCGGTCCAGTGGGTCGGATACTGGTGGTCAAAACAAAAACAAAAAAACAAAATATTTCAATGAATCGTCTCCACTGAATTTAATGTTACTACTCAGGTCTGTTTTTCAGACAGAGCGACCGTCCTAAATTTTAAAAAATATGTCTAAAAATTGGGTTATTCTTGATGCTGAAACAAGAGATATTTTAATTGAAAATGAAAAAAAAACCTATTAGAGAATTGGTTCTAGCATTTTAATATATAGTCTTTCTAGGCATCTTTCACATTTTTATCGAAAAACTATTTAAAATCGTCAATTTCATTATAAACATTGAATTATCTAGCCATTTTATATATTTTTTACAATGATATGATAGAATAATAATGAAGACACAATTGATTTTGCATCTTGAAATGCTCATATGAATTGTTTTGTATGAATGTTTGAATATCAAATAAAAAGTTCAATGTTTTTTTTAAATAAAGTGAGGTTTTTTGTTTAAAAATAATAATATTATATCAAAATCATTTTAGTTTTATTTACATTTTATTTTTTGAAAGAAAATTATTTATTAAACTATCATAAAAAAAATTAGGCCAAATTACATTTTTGGACTACTAACTTTTAAAACTTACAATTTTGACCCTTTTGTATCAAGTCAATGCGCATGTCACAAGTGACTCACATGTCACGTGTGCATGTGAAGAAGATGATGAATTTTATAGGTTTTGTAGTGTTTTTTTTTGTGGTCTTAATGTTGAAATTATGGGTAAATATGATTAACTTATGAAGATGATGAATTTTATAGGTTTGTAGTGTTTTTTTTGCTAGATAAAAGTTAATATTTTTTTTAAAAAAATTAACAAAAATGACCAATGTGGCAATATTTATTTATTAAGAGATAAATGTGAAACCAAAAAATTCTTTAAGGGATCAATTTGAAATCAAAAAATTCTTTAAGTGACAAAAGTACTAATCAAGTCATTTGGTTATTAATGATATAAATTGTTTTCTATTTTCCCATAAGAAAACATAAATCCCATAAAGGTCCTGTTTGCATTGACTTATTTTTGAGCTAATATAAAATAGTTTATGCAAATAAATAAGTTTTTATGTATTATTATAAGTTTTTTAAGTTAGTTTATGAAAAAATGGCTTATAAAAAAACAATTTTTTGTTAGTAAAAATTTATGAATTATTATAAATATTTATTTGCATAACCTATTTTCATTCGCTCAAAAATAAGCTAAACTTAAACAGGTCCAAAGTCACTGGATCCAATTTAATGATAATAAATTTAGATTAAATTTAGATATTATGCATAAAATTTTAGGTTAAAAAACTTCATTGACTTATATAACAAAAAATAAAACATAAAACACATCCAAATACTTATACATCAACTTGCTCATTGAATCGTGATATATAGGATTATAGGAAGATTCAGTGCAAATTAAAATGGCAACTTGTACACATGGTTTTTTTTTAACTTTTCATAAATAAAAAATTATACACATCTCAGACATGGGTCACTGAATTGGTCAACGTTAAATTTGTTTTCTTTTTGTTTCCACAAGTATTTTTCTTCTATAATTCGTCAAGCTACATAAGAGTGCGTGAGCTTGATGAGCCTAAATATTTGGATCGAACATCTTTATTAGTCCAAGCACCCGCAAAATGCATGGGACACGAATGTTGCTTAAATATATTATTTATAATAATATGATTACTATTTTTTTTATGGTACACATTAAATAAAACGTGTACCGAAAAATTCATGTTTTTTTATAACACTACAATAACTATGTATTCCTAAGAAATTATGAATATGTGATAAAGAAAACATATAGTTATTGGCAATGTGTAATGACTTAATGTAAAAGAAAGAAAAGAGAATATAATGTTGTTATAGTGTTTTCATTTAAATGATTGGGATAAGTACCGAAAATACGGTTTTGGCAAGCTTCTATGTTTTTTTTTTTTTTTTGAACGTGGCTTCTATGTTTTTTTGTTGAAAATAGATTGAGAAATTATTTTAAAAATATTGTGTAAACAAAATAAAACTATATAATAATGTAGAAAATATAATTAACCTTTGTACGAAAAATAAAAAACAATACAATGAATCTATCAATAAAAAGGCAAAAGAAAATTTTCGTCAAAAAAAAAAGGCAAAAGAAAATTAAAAACCAAAATAAATCTCATTAAAGACTGATTCACCAAAATAATTTGTTTGATGGGTTTTTACTCAACACTATCGATCCAGATCATTGGCGTTGGATACCAGATTCTAATGGTATGTTCTCAGTTAAATCGGTTTATATAGTAGCTTGTTAGCTCTAAGGCATGTCGAGCCTATAGAAGCTGCCGTGTTAGCTGTCTTACAACGGTTGTGGAGATCGGATGTACCTTTCAAGGTTAATGTTTTCGGTTGGAAACTACTTTTAAATAGATTACCAACAAGAGCAGCCCTTCATCGTAGAGGTATTTTGTCTAATTCTTATGATTTACCATGCGCTTTTTACTTTCAGCAAGTGGAGGACGAGACACATCTTTTCTTTTTGTGTCCTTTTAGTAATGGTGTGTGGAGCAATGTTTTTACTTGGATAGGAAAATCATTACAATTGGGAATAACAGGTAGAAACCACTTTTTGTCGTTTGGTGATTTGTTCAAAGTGAAAGACAAAGGTCTTCGTTACTTGGTTTGGTTGGCCACCACTTGGGGTATGTGGAACCTTCGTAATAATGTGATTTTTAAGGGTGCTATACCGGATGCTTCGTCTTTATTGGAGTCGATCAAACTTAGTTCTTGGGTGTGGCTTAGTAATCGGTATGGCCGCAAGGCTTGTATCCCTTACTCTTATTGGTGTTTAGATCCTATGCCTTGTATTCAAAGCTCTTAACTTTGTTCATTTTATTGTAAGGATTTGAGTACCCCTTGTACTCTCTTATAACATATTTTGCTTATAAAAAAAAAAGACTGATTCACCAAATCAATGTATTAATGAAAAACAAAACTCTAGCAACAACTTTTCCTAAAAAAAAACTCTACTAATCCTAAAAAAAAACTCTACTAACAACGAGGATTAGGGGTGATCGTATCCGAACCAATCCAAAAGTAAAACCGCAAACCGAACCAATCCAAATAGAAACCGCAAAAACCCGCATTTACTTTAAACCGCACGGATGATTTTTCATCTAAACCGCACGGTATGGTCTGGTTTGCGGTTTTCATTTTAGAAAACCAAATCAAACTGCAATACTTAACTTAACTCTATCAACTAGTAGCAATCAACATATTACCTAGTCCAACCCAAATCGAGTCCATAAAACAATAGGCTGTCAAAACATATCATTTATCGCGATCCATAATTAAACTGTTGGTACTAAAAATAAGTTCTTATGTATATGCAATTTCTGTATATGCATATTATATCATATAAACAATAAAATAAATTAAAATTTTCTAATATTATTTTGTAACAAGTTGGTAATATCATCATATTTTTTATATCGCGATAAACCACACAAACCAAACCAAACCTAACCGCATTGGTTTGGTTTGGATGACTTTTATAAACCAACCGAACCAAACCGAACCGCGTGCAATTTTATCTCGCGGTTAGGATGACTTTTATGCTCAAAACCGAACCAAACTGCACCGCGAACACCCCTAACGAGGGTATAGCCCTATATGAGTAGGAGTTCAGATCCTCTCCATTTTGGGATGAAATTGTCATCTCAATTTCCACTCATAAAAACAAGACATTTGGCAAAGTAAATCTCAATAGTCTGGATTCATTCTATAAAATATTTTATTTTAATTTTAATAAATACAACTTAGAAAACAGCTCTCTCTTCCTTCGCCGTTCACAATTCCTTCGCCGCCATCGTTCACAGTTCAAACCTTGTTGTGGCTTTCATCACCGACCACATCTCATCATTCTGTAGTAACGCCACCATAATCGTGTTGCCAAACATGAGGGTAGTCGTCGTTGCACCAATTCATCTTCGTGTTTCCATCAGTGGCGGAGTCAGGAAAAAATGTCTGGGTGGGCCACTAAAAAATTATAATATGAAAATTATATTGTACACAAAAATTTAAGTTATAATAATCATAAAGTTGATAATTGAAATATCTATATATATAAATCCTAGATAGTTGTCCAATTGACTATCTAAACCCTAATCCACATCACTCAGTTAAACCAATGAAAACATTCAATTTAGCCACATCACCCACTTATATTAATTAATTTAATGAGTGGCACTAATTGTTGTTATTATTATTATTTTGAGTTACTATTCATTTTAATTTTTTTTCATTTTATTATTTTGTGTATTTTATTATTTTTGGTTCAAAATAGTTAATGGGTTAATCGTCTAGTTTAATTAAATACCTTAAAATATTATACTAATATATAGTACCAAAACTACCAAGAAAATAATATTAATTTTTTTAAAAAAAAATAAATTATTACTCATAATAGTGAATATTGAATTTGTAATTGAAAAATGTAAGAAACTAGTATAATGTTTTTTTTTTTATAAAGTAATTAGTATAATGTTTAAAAACAATGAAATTGTGGTTTTTGCTTAATTATGAAACTATTTGATCTTAACTAAAATAGTTGGCAAATGATATTTTGATTCATAAAAATGTTTGATTTTTTTAAAGACGTTCGCCTTTTAAATAAGATGTTGATGTGTGAAATTTTAAGCAGAGAACAATACCTAAGTTTTCTGATTTAACTAAGGCTCAAGGGAGAGTTGAACACACTCCCTCTTGCTTTAGAGACGTTTCATTCGCCACTAGGCTAGTTGTTCAAGTCAGTATGTTTGAGCGCAAAGAAGTATGTGTAGTATAGCTTTGTAATTTTATTAATAGACCTAGGATATATTAGTAATTTTCTTTTTCTTTGGGGTGGGCCATGGCCCATCCATGCCACCCCTGGCTCCGCTACTGGTTGCTATTGTCGTAGGGGTTCTTCTCCTTGCTTTCTTCGCTGAAACAAGATTCCCCTTTTGTTTGAGTTGTATAAGAAGTGGATAGTATGTATGAATTGGCCTGTTTATTTCTCATATTAGTTATGATTTATGAATGATCTAACCTCAAAATCAGAAAGTTATGTGATTGTATCATGTAATGATAACATAAAGATTAAAAGAAAATTTAATTAATAATCAACCAATATTAAGAAAGATTACAACAGTAATTTTGTCGAAGGTCATAGTGTCAACGGTGAAGGTCGCCGTATTGAAGAAAAAGGGCAAGGAAGGGTCGTGACTCATGAGATGAAGAAATACATTAATTTTTGGTAATCATTGCTCTGTTGTCTTTAATTGCTTCATTTCATTTTATCAGAGAAACATTAAAACATTGGCGAGTTTTGGAAAAATGCAAGTATTGGAACCTTGATAAGGAGAAAGAAAACTAGGTGTCTTTTCATTTTTATTTTAATTAATTAATTAATTAAAAGTACCGAAAATTAATCCGAGCCATTTGATTAGTTTTTCCACGTGTCAGACTGATATGAAAGGAAATTGAGATTGTCATTTCCTCTTCAAATGGAGAGGATCCGAACCCTATGAAAGGCAATTGAGATTGTCATTTCATTTTATCAACGCACAGTTTTCTGCGCTTCTGCTGCTATCACAGTGTTTTTGCTGGTGTTTAGGTAAGGGTACTCTGGTATGGAGAGGGGTATGCTTAGCTATTTGTCTTTTGGGGTCTTTTTGGGCTTGTCTACTGTTTCGAGTCTCCTACTTCTTTTTGGGCCAAGAGACAAATTTGTTTGAAAATTGCTCTTTTAACTTCCTATATTGCTCTCAAACAATGAAATTATGAAATTATCCCTAGGTCATTTTAGATCGTAGGTTCCTAAATAATAATTTATTTTTTTTAATTTAATTTTTTTATTTCGAAAGTCAAATTCCAAAATTATGCATGTTTGTATACATTTGTGTCTTTATATTTTAATATTTTTGTTGTATACATTTTGTGTATTTTTTGGAGGACTATATACATGTTGTACTATATCCTACCTTCACATATACTAGTATATAACACATTTTAGCCTCTTTCAAAAAAAATACAGTCACGTCACGATTGAATTCCAACTTCTATATATTAAACACCTTATGGAATCAATTATTCGTTCTCACCAATCAATCGTGTATGTCTAGCTCTATTCTATGTGTTTCTTTCAACACACAGTAGTATATATCTGATCTTAATATATAAGTCATAATTCCAACTAGTTAGTTACATAGATATATTAAATATTTTTGTGACTTGTTGTGATTGCTCCACGTGCAAGTCATTCCAATCCAAGTGGAGCGATCACAACAGGTCACAAAAATAGAGCATTTTCAAAACAAAAACAAAAAAAAAAAATAGGATAGTTTGGGAATTTATTATTTTGTCATGGACATATTTTAAAAAAAAAAAACATCACCACAAATGTTAGGCATATAAACAATACACGTAATGTTCTCTTCCACCTCATGATATGGGAGACATGAAGGTCCAAGCTACATTGACTTGTGCATTTTTCCATGCATGTGACAGATAAGGATCCTTTACACTACATATTTTCTGCAATGAGATCTGATTTGTCCATTGTACATACCACCTACACTCAAATAATTTGTACGGTTCAGATTCATATACGAGACTATATCCAGTGGAGAGAATCCCATCTGGCATATGACATTGTGTAAAGAACATACACACATGGCCAATGAGCAGAGCAGAGGCACAACACTCCCACGTCTAAACTCATCTTGCTGGATGGATAAGGAGACCATGCAAATAATAATCGAGCATAAATAAATGAAGAAACATAAAAGAAAAAATGTCATAAGTTAGAATTAATTAGAATTAAAGAGGAAAGGAATTGTTAACCCCACATGTGCACTCCGTGCTTCGAAAGTTTTAAAAAAGTACAATCCGTGCCAATGTGACAGGTATGTTGTCTTGTTATATGTCTATTGTCTAGTGTTTGTCATGAGCATTTGATGATTAGACGTGGCTCATGCCTCATGTTTTACTAGTAATTGCCAAACGAGAAATAGGAGCATCTTAGTTATTGATGTGTGAGGAGAGAAAAAAGAAAAAGGGGAAAAGTTGAATTAAAAGATAAAGATTGAAGAAATTGAGAAAATTGAGGAAAATAAAAATGAGAGAATCATTTCTTATTGCCAAACATATTTAGTAGTTCAATTTGATCAATGGATTCATCCCGCGGCTACTCACGTTATGAGATATAGGCAGAGGAGGGGAATATCGGAGATGCCAACATAGTTGAGATGTTTAACTTTTTCCTGGTATCTAGATGCTTTTAGTTCATTAAAAAAAAAAATCTAACTTTTTTAATATCGTAAATTAGTCATTCTCTCTCTCTCTCTCTCTCTCTCTCTCTCTCTCTTTATATATATATATATATATATATATATATATATATATATATATATATATATATATGAGTTAGGATTAAATGACGTCAACTAATTTAACACTAAATGTTACACATATCAATAACGTTTTAACCGATATAAATTTTATAAAATCCACAGTTGGATTGAAAGTTTATATCATATATATTTAAGTAAAATTTCAGTCAAATCTAAAATAATTTGATATGCTATTGCGACACATAAAGATTAACGACATATAAAAAAGACGCAAACCGTTAATTTTGATGTATCTCAATATCATATCAAATGATTTTGGATTTGTCTGAAATTTTACACAAATGATCTATATGATATAAACTTTTGATCCAACGGTGGAATTTATAAAATTTATATCGGTTAAAACGTTATTGAGAGGTGTAATATTTGATGTCAAACTAGTTGGTGTCATTTGTTCCTGGCCCAATAAATTAGGTAATAATAAAACGTTTCCAAATTTAAAATTTCAATTAAATCAAGGCATTCATATAAATTAAAACTAGTATAACTGACCCGTGCATGCGCACGGATTAATTTTCATTGAAAAATATGGATTATTAAAATTTTAATATTTTGTGATTTATTAACTAACAAAATTTACTTTATATAGTTAATGTAATTTATCTAAATATGAAAAAGGATACATATATTATAGATTTTAAAGGGGAAGGGCGAATTGGCCTCACGAAGAGTGAAACTCATCCACTCCCCATTTCTGACCGACGTGTTATTTTCTCCCCCGTAGCCATCTAACCCGGTCTGGACTACAATGCAATGATCTCATGAACATAGCAAAATTGAATAAATAAATTTTATATTATTTTTTAGATGAAGATCAACCTCCCCCGTGACCATATTTTTAAATGATTCTCTTGGTTAGAAAATAAAATTGAGAAGAGTGTTAATAACATTTTCTTAATATATTCTAGAGTGGTGAGACTCACATGAGCGTCACTCACTTAGAGAGCGAGTAATTGAAAGTATTAAAAAAATATTGTTTCCGGCTTTCTTGATTCTAAAACATGTTCATGGTTTTTTTTTTTTGTCAAGTAACATAGGTGGAAACTTTGTACTCTATAATAGTAAACACTAAAAATAATATGGATCTACACATATTTTTTTGAACATCAAAAGAAAGAATTCTATAAATTGCGGAGAAAAACACTGAATTATTTCTTTTCTTTTTTTACCACCAGTTTAATATAGTTCGTGGGTCAGTTCTGACATCAAGTGGTTTTAGCCCCTTACAAATCGCAGTTGATATTATTTCTGATAATGATAGATCTCCATGTCATCTTTTAATTTATTCAATGCATATGATTATGAGGCTAAAAGTCAATTATTGTTTTCAAATTATTTCTATTTTTAAATATCGAATTTCATAATTATTATATTCAATGTTATCGAATAATTATTTTGTTTTTTTAGTTTGATCTTTTATTTTTGTTAAGTTGCCTAATGATTCAAAATTACAAACTTAAAGTGAAAAAGTAGGTATGCGAGGTTCAAACTTCGGCCCCTCATCATATAATTGCGTATTGTGTATAAATGTTGTATAATTTAGATTGCACTTTGTCTGGTCTAATATAAAGAGTTTTTTTTTTTTTTTGACTTAAATAGTCTAATATAAAGAGTTAGAGAGCTCATCTTCTTGTAACAATTTTTCCAATTAATATCTACCTAAAGAATGTGCAACTCATGTTGCAAACTAAAATCATCACTATATAACTTTCATTGTCGACTTTGTGACACTGTAATAGACATGTCTCAAAGTGTTTTGAAGATTTTTAAAACAATTATTAACCATCTGTCTTAACTTTCTTTACAATTACATTAAAGGCTCGAAAAAATTAAAAAATAGTAAAAAGTAAAGATAAAAAATATAGACATTCAAACACTCAATCTGATGTGTAGTTTTTTTTTTTTTTTTTTTAGAAATGTGATGTATAGTTATATATGTTACATGGATATATAATATGAAAGACTATATTAGTTTTTAGTATTAAATGTTTATCCCTGTGTATAAGATTTATAATAAACATTCATTTATTTATTTGTAAAATATTCATCCCCGTATATTAACAAATATTGCGAAATATTCTTCCTTGTGTATTAAATATTCATCCCCGTGTATTATTTATATTAAACATTCATTTATTTACTTGTAAAATATTCAACCCCGTGTATAGTTTTTTTTTTTTTAAAAAGTATAAGATTTCATATTAATTGGATACTTCTACTGAAATATTAATTCACAATAGTTAAAATACTAAATACGTCTAAAAGTATTTGAGACTTTTGGTAGACTCTAGTAATTTATAACGTAAGCAATTCAACTTTGAATTTCAAGGTGCATTTAGATTTTTCATATGTTTTTTTTGGGCCCCGATAATCTAAAGTTCGGCCACGAGGTAAATAAAGTCTGACAAAAAATGGTTCTCACATAAATATATATTATTTCAAGGTGCACGGGTTAGTTTTTACTTGTAAAAATATATATTATTTTTTATTATGAATGAATTTTTAAAAATTATTTTAATAATAATTATATTTTGTTATAAGAATATAATGATATTTGAATTTTTTATATATAAAATATTTTTACCCCGTGTGATATCTTACATGTGATTATATATTTTCATAGTAATTATATTTTGTTATAAAAATATAATGATATTTGAATTTATTCCGATGTAAAATATTTGTACTCCGTGTGATAACATATTTTATATCTTATATGTAGTGTATATAAATATAATCTCATGTAAAATGTTTCTACCCCGTGTGTTATCATATTAATTTTAGATTATTATTTGGGTTAAATATATTTTTGTGTAATTAATAAAATTTATCTCAATTGATAAGAACTTGATTCATTTTCTACAAATGCGTGATTGAACACCAGCTAGCAGTGTAAGTTTCTCTGTTGGCATTCCCTGATCATGAAATTTGAAATTGACCAACGTGACACTAATGACTATTTTTTTTTGTGAAGTAACCTAGCGGCTAGAAATTTCATCATTATAATAAACAAAGACCGAGATAAAAGTTACTTAAGTCATGACTCATAGAGTAATGTATTGTTTTATCGATAACATTATTGCTACAATGTTCTATTTAAAATATAATGTTATTCAAAAATGAAATCATGTGATGTTTTTGCATATAAAATTCAATAAAATACATCAATAGTTAATTGGTTCAGTAATGATTGACGCTAGACATGGTAGGAAGGACCACAGTTCAATCCCCGTGATCGAAAGAGGACTGAAACTACTTGATACCAAAACTCATTCCCGAACCAGATTATACGGTCCAGTTGACCAGATATCGATGATGAAAACAAAAAAAAACATTAAATTAAATAACTTTATTTTGTTACCATTTTGCATTTATTGTTTTTTATGAATGTAATATGATGATAAATTACTTTTATTGTGTTTCCTATTTTGCATTACCGTTTACTGTGTTATTAAATTATTTTCATTTTTTGACTCATTTAAAATATTTTCATTGGTGACTATATTTGCTATTTTTAGTATGCATTCAAATTTATGTTGACCTTCTTAATGGTCTCTTAATTATTTTGTGTGACAATTTTAATATTAATATTATTTCCTTCTTTATTTTTTTATCATATGAATTAATATTTGCTTTGAGTAATATTTTTATTTACATAATATAGATTAACGAAATTTTTCACTAATATTAATATTAACAAAAAATAAATAGTAAGGTAGTAAATTGCAATAATTATAATAATAAAACAAATAAACTGAAACATTTATTTAAAATAATTTTATTTTTAAAAAAAAATTGGAATTTCTTTCAAACCAATGTTTTTAATATACTTTGGACAAACCAATTTCAGGTGTGTTCTTTAGGATTCCTTGCCTTTAAATTTTATTTTTTCAAATGAGACTGTACTCACTAAAACTATATTAACAGGATAAATAATTACAATAAAAGAGGAGGATAAAACCTAATCCTCTCAAAACGAAGATAACATATAACTTGAAAACCAAACTTGTTCTTAGGAAAACTATTACATGAAAAGAAAAGAACTAAAAAGTCTTATGAGAGCTCGACCGCAAGGTAATTAAAGGTTGTACAAAAATTATTTCCACCAAGAATTAAACTTGACTTCCTCCAAGCGAACCATCCTAACATCTGCAAGCAAAATGAAAATCTAGAAGTATGTGATAGTTGAAGAAACAAAGACACAAATAACAATATTATACTCCAAAAATAAAGGTAAATAAAATAATACTAAACATGAAATTGATATATAAAAAGTTAAAGAATTATATTGAACATATATCAGTCAAATCAATATATACAAAGCTTCTTTAAATGTTGTGTATTTTTTCATATCGTAAACCAAAGCCATCAAAATAGTTTGGAAAACAAAAAAATATATTCAAATATGCATGGTGGAAAACAATATTGTGTTGATCAAATGAAAAATGAGAGTCATATATATAGACCAAATTAATCAATATCATTCAATTAGATACTAATTCTTTCCCTTTCTTTCTTATTCTCCAAAGGAATATGCTATATTTTTCCTTTTATGGCGTGCAACTATTTCCTTTGTTATATCATAAGGCATTCATATTGTTAATTTTTTTTTAGTTATTTTAGTTTATTGAATTTAAGATTTCCAAATATTTCCTAAACTATTTATAGAAAAGGTCATTGGTGACTATATTTGCTTCTAGCTAGCTAGCAAAGGTCATTTTGGTGACTATATTTGCTAATTATTTGAATGGATTCAAATTTTCATTGACCTTTCTAATAGTTTCTAAATTATTTCGTGTGACAATATCAATAATATTATTTCATTCTTTTTTTTTTTCTTTTATGACTTTAGAATAAAAGTTGACCAATATTAATTGCTATTCAATTTTATTGCATGAAATCTTCTAATATTAATTAAGATTGATTTGCTATTAAGATTGTTATATAGAAATGACCCTAATACTTGACAAAAAAAGAAAAGAAAAGAAATGACCCTAATAGGTTGCCACATAGGCCTCAAGTGAATGATAGAATGCCACCTAATTAAAGGAAGAATGATAGAATGACACATAAGAAAATAATCAAGAGAGAGAAACTTGTAAATATATAAATAATAGATAAATATTAAATCTTTGTCAACAAAAAAAAGACATTAATATAGACATTGCACCGCCAATTTCTTATTCAATCTTTTCAAATTAATGTTTTCTATTTTGTTACTTACTAGTAGCCTAGTATAATTTTTTTTTTTTTTTTAAATGGCACTATAATTTAGGATGTGTTAGAAGATCACCGCTAATATTTGTAATTTCTGACATAAAGCATAAACAACAAATATTCCTTTGAATGCGTAAAAAAAAAAAAATTCCTTTTGAATGTTACCTTTGAAAGTGACTCTAAAGTTGTAGTTAATGCTATTGCTTGTAGGAGTGTCGGCACTTCCGAGTTTAGTATGTTAATTTCTCATATTAAGTCGTTGTTATTATTATTTCTCAACTTTATGTTGAAGTTTAGTAAGCGTCAAACGAATATTGTTGCTCATACTATAGCCAGGACGCCCTATTCTAATGCTAATCGCTGTCTATTTGAGTCCATTCCTCGTTGTATTAAAACACTTTTGATAAATGAAATGAATTAAGTTTGTTATTGTTAAAAAAAAAATTCCTTTGTTAATGTAATTTTATTCTCGGCTATTATAATTTCTTGGCTATTATAGAAGATCACAACGTTTTTTTATTGTTCAAAAAAATAATTGCAGCGTTTTATTATAATTTTTTTTTAGGGAATCCGTTTTATAGTACAGTAACTCTTATAATTGTAGCGTCGAACTCTATAATTATAGCATTTGAGTCAATTTTATAGCATCTTCAATAAGAGTATTATAGAGAGTATCATAAATTAATGATCCGTACCTTAATTTTTTTATCATTGGAGTTTCATGACGTTACCTTATTTATGGTACCATATCATCAATTTAATATTATTAATTGTAGTTAAAAAAAATATAAAAGAGACTACTTATTAATAATGTATGATACCCAAATAATATTGTCATTAAAGCAAAATATATATGAGTTGCATAAGTATTACATGACATTGTAGGACCACTTATTAATAATATATGATACCCAAAGTAGTATCACCATTGGAGATGCTCTTAGTTCAAAATATATTTTTATTTTTTTTTTGTTTTCCAAGTATTTAGTCCACTGAACCACCTAATCTGATTTGGGATTTATGTGGTTTCAATTCCATTCCGATTGCAATGGCAGGGAAGTTCAAAATATATTTATGATAATAAATTATTCTTTTCAAGAAATTAACTAATAATTTTAAATTAAAATCAAAATTGACAAAATTTAAAAATATTTTTATTTAGTTTGAAATAAAAAATAGGCTTTTTTTTTGCGGGATAGAAAACTTGAATGCTTGTTATTTTTATTTTTCTTTTTCGGTTTAAACTTTTTATTTTTTTGGTTTAAACTTTTTTTTGACAGGAATAAACTTATTTCATTTCTAATAAAAGAGTGTTCATAATATAGGTTGGACTATAATAAAAAATTGTGGAACTAGCATACGACCTTAACGCCCTTGCAAGGGTGTGAGTAACAAGGTTCGCTTGTCTCCGAATAAAACTAACCTTAAAATTTTGCAAACAATTTAAGAGAGCCTTACACTTTCTAATAATTGTGCTTTTTTCGGTTTAAACTTGAATGCTTGTTTTGTACAGTAAACCTTTAATAATTTCAATTTCAAAGTTGAGGTGAAATTTAATTTCCAATTCAACAATAAATGCCTAAAATCAGTGTTTTAAAAACCGGACCGGACCGGCCGGTCGAACCGGGAATCAGAGGGTGTCCGGTCTGGTTCATACGTTAGATCGGACAAGTTATTGGATCGGAGGGAACCGGAAAAAACCAGAAAAACCGGTGAACCGACATTTTTCCCGAACCGCCGGTTTAATTACACGCCTGTTTTTTTTCCGCCCAAAGGCCAAAACGACGTCGTTTTATTATTATTATTATTATTATTATTATTATTATTATTATTATTATTATTATTAATTAAAAGAAAAGAAGCATAACGCAGATCAATCGCACGCACAGAAGAAGGAAAAAAATAGAAACTTGAAGATTGAAGAATGAATTTTGAAAATAAGAGAAGATGGAAATCGTAATCGCAGTCAGGGGCGTCGCTATATAGATCCTTATATATTATGCACTTTGAACCCTCTAAAATTTTACTTTTGCATCCACCAAAGAGAATAAGAAAACACAGGAGAAGAGAAACAAAGAAGATGCACATTTGCTAAGAAGATTGAGGCAAAAGAGAAGAGGAACCACTGTTACCGCAGTTGCTAGAAAGAAGCATAAGTTAAAGCGGCTGCCATGTTAAAAGGAAAATGATAGAATTTACTATGAAGTACTTTTTTTTTTACACACTATAAAACATTTTTTTTATTATTAAATTTATACTAATAATATATGTATATATTTTTTTATACACACATATATGACGTTTTCTTAGTGTATTCGCTTTATTATAGAACAAATTTATTAGTTATTCAATGAATCTAATTTATATATGGGCTTAACATATTTTTTTTACAAATATATGTGCCTAACTTATAAAGTTTTACAATTGTGTTTTTTTTATAGAACAATTGTGTTTTTTTTTTTAATTTTTAATAATTGAATCAACACTATATTTATTAAAATATTTACTATTTATTTATTTTAATTGTGTTGTTGACGATGTTTAGGATTTGAATTTAAGAATTTGTGACATTATGAGTTTATGAAAATTTCATATTTTTTATGTTTTTTTTTTAATTATATAGAGACCGGTTCAATAACTATATAGAGATCGGTGCGGTTCGACCAGTAACCCAATAGTTCGACCAATGAACCAGTGACCCAGTGCCCTCGCTAGTTCGATGACCGGTCCGATTTTTAAAACACTGTCTAAAATAATTTCAAAATTTTAAAATCAACCCAATTAATCCAATTGATTGTAGGATTGAATGTGAAATAATAGTTCATGAGTGTATTAAATGGCAAATCATTTAGAGTAGAATGCATGAGAGGGAAAAGATTTGAGGAAAGAGAAATACAAATACTATTGCCTTATTTAGATTTATAGATATATCATACCTTTAATAAAAGATAATTTTGTAAACCAACTTTATAATTTTTATTTTCCTTACAATATGAATTATATTTTTTTTTTAACAAAATTAATTACATTTCTTAATATATGTAATACTGTCAAAACAATTTATATTGAGATACGGAGGAAGTAATTCTTAAGACAAACATAATATAAAAGACAATAAGAAAGAAAAAACACAAATATAGAGGAATCTAAATTAAAAACTTTTTTCTTATATTATTTTTATGTTCATCATCTAGTTTTGTTCTCTCAATCCATTTTTCCAATTTCCAATTTCCATTATCTTAAAATCTAAAACCTTCAATCATTCTCAAACCACCACCGTTAATTATCCAATTTTGGTGGAAACAGAAAAACCAAAAACACAAAAAAAAAACACACACACACACACAGACACAAAAATCCGAAGATGCAGCACAACATCCTGGCTTCGATCCGTAGCACGAAAATCACGGATGGTTGTAAAGGCACTCAAGTCTACGCTCTTAACTCCTCCGTCGGCGCCGATCCTCCGATCAACGCCGGCGGTGGAGAATCCATCGGAGACAAATTCTTTCATCATTTACTAGACCGGTCTAAACAATCCGGTCGAATCAAACCGGTTGGTACAAAAACGGCGACACGCGACGTCGTTTTGGAGAGTCTCCTCCCTTATGGCCTTCCTTTGTCGGAGCTTCTAGAACCTTCGATCGAGCCTTATTTGAAGCCTATTGATTTGGTTGAAACCCTTGCCGGCGTGCATCGCCGGATCGTGAGTTCTGGTGAGGATGGGAAATTTGAGGCGTTTTTGGAGCAGTGCTCGGTGTTTAGGGGATTTCCTGATGCTAAATTGTTCCGGCGGAGTCTCCGGTTGGCGCGGCAGCATGCGGTGGATGTGCACTCCAAGGTTGTGATGGCTTCGTGGTTGAGGTATGAGAGGAGAGAGGATGAATTTGATGGATCTTCAGCAATGGATTGTTGTGGAAGAAACCTTGAATGCCCCAAGGCTAGTTTGATCACAGGGTATGATCCTGAATCTGGTTTTGGTCATTGTTCGTGTTTTCGAAAAGATAATGTTATTGTTGACAATGATGATGTTGATGGTGGTGGGAAAATTGAATGCTCAACTTCTTATGGAAATGAGGATGATCGTAGTGGTAGCGGTGATGGTGGTTACCATGATATATCTTTTTGTATAGGTGATAGTGATATTAGGTGTAATAGATACTCAATGGCCTCGCTTTCGAGGCCGTTTATGGCAATGTTATATGGTGGATTTGTTGAGTCTAGGAGGGAGAAGATTAATTTCTCCCTGAATGGTGTATCTGTTGATGTGATGATGGCTGTTGAGGTTTTTAGTAGAACCAAGAGGTTGAGTCTATTTGCAAATAATGTTGTTGTAGAGATGCTTTCTTTTGCGAATAGGTTTTGTTGTGAGGAGATGAAATCTGCTTGTGATGCTCATTTGGCTTCTTTGGTATTCGACATGGATGATGCATTGTTGTTGATTGAGTATGGACTGGAGGAGACTGCGCATCTGGTCGTGGCAGCTTGCTTGCAGGTGTTTCTGAGAGAGCTTCCTAGTTCGATGCACAGTTTGAGTGTTTCGAAATTGTTTTGTAGTGTAGAGGGTAGAGATAGATTGGCCTTGGTAGGGCATGTTTCGTTTTCGCTGTATTGTTTTTTGAGTCAGGTTGCAATGGAGGAAGATATGAAATCTAACACGACTGTGATGCTCTTAGAGAGGTTAGGAGAGTGTGCGGCGAGTGGTTGGCAGAAGCAATTTGCTTATCACCAATTAGGTGTTGTGATGCTTGAAAGAAAAGAATACAAAGATGCACAACAGTGGTTTGAGGCTGCTGTTAAGGAAGGACATATTTATTCTTCAGTGGGTGTTGCAAGGGCCAAGTATAAACGCGGTCACACATATTCAGCATACAAGATGATAAACTCCCTTATTTCTGATCATAAACCTGTTGGTTGGATGTATCAGGAAAGGGCTTTATATTGCATTGGGAAGGAAAAAACGATAGACTTGGTCTCTGCAACTGAATTAGATCCAACTCTTTCATATCCATACAAACACCGAGCTGTGTTTTTGGTGGAGGAGAGTAAGATTGAAGCTGCCATTTCAGAAATCAATAAAATAATTGGTTTCAAGATTTCTACTGACTGCCTTGAACTGAGAGCTTGGTTCTTGATTGCCATGAAGGATTATGAAGGAGCCCTTAGGGATGTCAGGGCAATTTTGACATTGGATCCAAATTATAAGATGTTCTATGGGAAAATGCAAGGCGATCGCTTGGTAGAACTCCTCCGCCCTGTTGCTCAGCAGTGGAACCAGGCTGATTGCTGGATGCAATTGTATGACAATTGGTCTTCCGTTGATGATATTGGTTCTTTGGCTGTTGTACACCAGATGTTGGAGAACAACCCGGGGAAAAGCATTTTACGCTTTCGGCAATCTCTACTCCTTTTAAGGTGCCTGTAAGCTTTACATTAACTCATTTTCTTCTTAATGTTGAGTCCCACAAAATTCTCGCTGAATGTAATTATTTTCTATTAGTTGTTACTTGTTTTATTCTGCTCATTCATTAATTATGAGGGTGATTTAAATATAGCTAGATCGGTTTTCATTATTCATTTCTGTTTAAACTGATCTGAACTGTGAACATATTTCTGTATCCATGAAACCCTCGTCTATATTTACTACTATATTGATTAGTTTGTTGAGACTTGAGACTTAGTACTATGTTATATAATTAAGAAATTGTAGCACGGCCTACATCAAATTAGACAGTAAAAAGTTGATGTGGAACACTTTTTCGTTGCCACTTGCATGTTTCAGTTGATGCTATCATTTTCCGTTTGTACTTTTAGATTAAGCTATCTCCTCCTGTTTATTTTTTCTTCATTAGACTTCATATGAGTATAAAGGATGAAGAATTATATTGGACAAAATAGGCTAAAAAGGAAAAATAGAATCAGTTTGTCTTTTGTTGGTGTGAATTGAGAATTTTGAAAGTATACATGAAGGAATTCTCAATCAATGACCATTTCATTCATTTTGATGGGCGCTGTGGAGAGAAAGTCTGAAATGAAGTAACAGGTTGGCAGGGAGGGGACCAAGTCCAAGTCATTCACGGACCAAAAGTCTTGTTTGTTTATAGGAAGAAGGGTGAGAAAGAATAGGAAAGAGAGTGGTAGCTGAGTTGTCAAGCTGATTACAGACATGGGAAGAGGCTAAATCTACATCTGTGAGAGGGTAATATGTGGAGAGTGGAGTGATAGGGTGCTAGTCAGTTATTAAGTATTAAGTTTTCTTGGCTTTTCAGCTGAGCAGTGTGTTTTAAGCATTTGTCTAACGAGATAGGTCTTTTGGTGGCATAAGATACCCTTCTGTAAATTTTCCTTTATAGGAAAAGAATACCCATGGTATTTTCTTACATTGGGTTTTCATCACATTTCATATTCCGTTTTCTCTTTGTTGCTACTGTCTAGTAAACTAGGTTAGGGGATATCTCCCGTTTCTGAAGCCTGTGTATCTTCCTGTGGTTAAAAGGTTTAATAACTATAATGAGTTCTTCTAAACATTACTTACTTCAACATCCCTTATATTATTTTTTCAAAAAAACATCCCTTATATTAAGAAATTGACTTGTTGAACTCGTATTCCACGGTATAAACACTGCAGTATATGGAGAAATTACAAAATTTGCGGCCTTTAAAAAGCACTTACAATTTATACTGTGACATCATGTTTGAGTTGTTATTGTGTCCTGCTGTCCTCTCTAACTCCATGGAAGCTAATATTTGTTTTGGAAGACAATCAGAATCAGATGATGTGGATGTATATTTTCACCTGTTTTCTACCTTCCAGTATCCACCATTTATATAACACACTATGCATTTATGCAATGAACTCTTCCTAATATTTGATTATTGTTCACATAGAATTAGTGTTTTTCCTCCATTACTTTTAATGCCTGAGCATGACCCTGACCAATTTTGGAATTGATGTTCCTAAATCTTTCAGGTTAAATTGTCAAAAGGTAGCCATGCGTAGTTTGCGTCTGGCTAGAAATCATTCTTCTTCAACACATGAAAGACTTATCTATGAAGGATGGATATTGTATGACACTGGCCATCGTGAAGAAGCTATAGCAAAGGCCGACGAGTCAATTTCTATTCAAAGGTCATTTGAAGCTTTCTTTCTAAAAGCTTATGCTTTAGCTGACTCATGTCTTGATTCCGAGTCTTCAAAGAATGTGATTGATCTCTTGGAGGAAGCTCTTAGATGCCCTTCAGATGGTCTTCGGAAGGGACAAGTGAGTCTTATATGGTATTGAGATTAAACATATAAACTTGATTTTGGTGCTGAAATAACAAATTTATTTTGTCATTCAACATTGTAGGCACTAAATAATTTAGGGAGTATTTATGTTGATTGTGAAAAGCTAGACCTTGCTGCTGACTGCTACAAGCATGCACTTAACATCAAGCATACACGAGCACATCAGGGGTTAGCACGTGTATACCATCTTCAGAATCAGCCCAAAGCAGCATATGATGAGATGACAAAGTTAATAGAAAAGGCCAAGAATAACGCATCAGCATATGAGAAGCGGTCAGAATATTGTGATCGTGACATGGCAAAGGGAGATCTTAGTTTGGCAACACAGTTGGATCCTCTAAGAACATATCCCTATAGATATAGGGCGGCAGGTAATTTTGATACAACCAGTTACTCCTCATTTACTTGTTTATGTACCCTAAGTCAACTTATTTAAGTTGGCAGCATACGTGAGTGATGAAATTTCCTCTAATTCAATTGGAATATTGCGTCTACGTCAACTTCAATCCACGATCTTTGTCTAAACTTTAGTAGCATTAGTATTACGTTAAACTCCTCTAAGCATCATGTTGGATAGCTGGTCATATACAAGGACACTGTCTGAGGACCTATCCACTTAACCACGGGTTTGCAGGTCAAACCTCTTTACCCTCATAAAAATAATAAAAGATATTTGTTTAGTTATATATTAGAGTAAAAAAAGTGAATGTAAGCAAAGAAAATATAACATAAGAATTTAAAAATTTATGCAGCCTGACCTGCAAACTGGCCTGTTGTAATCATACACTTATGTGGGCTTATTAAACGTATACCAGGATATGTATGTGGGCCCCTGCGTATCAATGCGGTTACCCGCATTTCCACTCATTTCTTCTTTTCTTGTTTAGGCTTGCCTTTATTGGGACGGTCAAAACTAGTAAGCCATGCTGGAATCATCTTGAATTTTCTCCTGCTGAAATGTATATTATCTTTTTGTGTGTCCTGATTCTTCAGCAGATGTCTTGTATGACCTGCTCACTCCTTTGCATCAGGACAGTCTGGTTTAAATACTCACCTCTTACTGGGTTAAAAATTATGGGAAATACTATGTAGAGCTTGTATATTTATCGAGTACAAAATGAGCTTTAGGTTTTGCTTTAAGTATTAAAGCCTTAACAAATAAAATATCAGTTCAGAATTTCTGATAATTTGTGTTGGTAACACGCCTTGAGAAGCTTCGGGCTAGTGTTTCTCTTCACAAGCAGTCATTTAAGAAGTGAGATAGGAAATGAATCAATATGAGTTTGATCCTATTCTTTTCTGATAGCCTAATTTATTATAAAATCCTTTATTTTCTCTGCTTTTACTGTCTTGTAATTTGAGATTAGTTCATGCAGAAATACTGTGTTTGCCATAAGCATTTTGACATACAGTGTGATCATGATTTAGTCTTGAAACCCTTGCTATATAAGTCTTGGTGTCACAAAACTTCTGAAGCTCTGACATGGTGTCTCTTTCTATTAGTTTTAATGGACGATCGCAAGGAAGCTGACGCAATTGCAGAGCTTTCAAGGGCCATCAACTTCAAGCCAGAACTGCAACTGTTACATCTTCGAGCAGCATTTTATGATTCAATGGGTGATTTTGTTTCTACTGTCCGAGACTGTGAAGCGGCCCTTTGTCTTGATCCTAGCCATGCTGAGATGTTAGAGCTTTGTAATAAAGCCCGGGAGCAAGTTACTGATGTAAAATGAGAGAGAATCAGAAGTCAACAATCATGTTCTCTGTGTTCCTTATATTGGGACAGGCCTAACCATCGGTGCTATTTATCTATTGGATGTTGTATGCATCTTTCAGGCTGATCTTCGAAGAAGGGAAAAGATGGGTTAGGAAAATAATCTTGATTGAAACTGAAGGGAAAGTAGAGGAGTAGAATAGCTTGTAAATATATGTAATGAATTATGGTCTTGTCATCTCTGCTATTCTCCAATCTGCCTTGGCTGCGAGAATAGCCATAAGTTACCACAGTTTTAGACTAAACTTGTACATGATAGTCAATTTGTTATGCAACAGTTTTAGATATTTGCAACTATATTATTGGCTAGGCAATTCTACAATGTAAGTTGTTATAGTATTTTCACTCTTTTCGATTTGTTGTATAAACACAGTTTTCCCTTTCAATCGCCATTGTACTTTTGATCAGCTCTCTTTGGATACCTATATCCGATTACAGCTATGAGAATTTTCATCTGTGCAATTCATCAACTAGTTTGTGTGTTGTTTCTTACCCCTCCTCCTTATATTACTTTTTTGTGGATTATTTACTCAGTCTTGAAGCATTACATAGCTATAACTTGACACGGGCACATACCCTTCCCTTTTTTACCTACTTTATATCTTATTTATGTAACTTGTAACACCTGGCTTCTTGTTACTCTTCCCACCTGGAAGAGCCTTTTGAATCCATCCGTGACCATTTTAATGTAAGATTTCGGTTTTTATGATTTCCACAAGATATCCATACTTTAATCTGCTTTTATTTATTCCCTTTCAACTGAGCAGATGCCGTACGTAGTCTCTAAGGACCTTTGTCAAGTAATTACTTATTTCAGATACTCATTCCAGTTATAGAAGCTACCAAATATGGAAGAAGAAGAAAATATGGTGATCATGGATTTGATATGCCCTAGAAAGTTAAACTTCAATGCTCCTCTTTTGTCAACAAAGCGTCTCAGTTATTCAGATCTTCCGGTTTCATCTAGCTTGTCGAATTCACTTGATACAGTGGAAAATACTAGAGTTCCATTTTCATGGGAACAATCCCCCGGCAAGCCAAAGGACTTGGAGAGGCGTGATAGCATCGGCGATGGAGACACCCCTCGGCCGAGACTTCCTCCTTGCCTCTGGCGTCCACTCAAAGTAGCTGTTGAACCTGTTGTAGATATTGGTGTTATTGCCTTTGATAAAGACGATGGTTGTGATGGTGATAACGACGATGACAACAGAAAGACTGATGTTTTCTCGGATGCATTCGATGTTTTATCTCTATCAGAAACATTTGACATTATCCAACAATCAGAGACAGCAGTTCATAGTCATATCAATGATGGTTTGCGATTAAAGCTTGAAGAGTCTAATGGTGATCAATCTCCAACTTACATGATTAACCGCTTTCTTCCTGACGCCAATGCGTTGGCTGCATCATCTGTTTTACATTTTTCCAATGATTTCAACAAGAACGTCTGTGATCCCAGAAATCATGAGGTTTGTCTCGCAGGTTCAGATAGAAATTCTTGTGCTTCTTCTTCTCCAAAAGGTTGTGGCTTGGGACTTCTCTTCTCTTGGGGTATGAAGCATAAGTTTTGTTCTATAAAAAGCCCTGTTCTGCCATGCTCTACAAATGCAGAGAAGTATCATCATAGTTCAAAGCATAAGAAACATTGTTCACCGGTCCACAAAAACCATGTACTGGTGTGAAAGATGGTATTTGACAAATAAAACAATATTTTTTTTTACCTTGTTATAGATACGAACTTTTCACTGGTTTAAAAGGTATAAATTTCTTATCACTTGGACCAATATATTATTGGTAGCTTCTTTGGATTAGCTTATTTTTGAGCTTATGCAAATAACTTATGCAATTTTTATGTATTATTATAAGTTTGTCAAGGTAGTTTATAATAAAATAGCTTATAAAAATACAATTTTCAATAGTATGAACTTATAAAAAAACATAAAACCTAATTTATATTGCATAAGCTGTTTGCGTAAGTTTGATAAAAAGAAAAAGTTGTTTACATAAGTTCAAAAATAAGCTAATCCAAACAGGCCCGATATTATGTTTGATATAACTTTGTTGTTTTAATACCTACTTAGTTTGTTTTTGTTGTATGCCGCAGTTTAATAATGGGATAAACCTTTTATTCATGATCAAATTTTTGTGATTGTTCTTGAATGTTAGCAAGAATATAAACTAAGTTACTTTATTCAAGTTTGATTTTTTTTTGTCAAGTAGCCTAGTGGCTAGAAAATCCACCTTAAAGATGAATAAGTGGAGTGTCTCAGGTTCGAACCCGGACTCTTGCACATATAATAAGATGTCCCTACTAACTCTCAATGTTTATATATTTGAAAACCAACCAATCGTTAGTTGGTTTAGCGCTGATTGACGCTGAACTTGGTAGGAAGGACCACAATTCAATCCCCCCGCAACTGCGATCGGGAGGGTAATGATCCGGCGATCCATTGTTTCCATCTTCATTTAAGTTTCCATATTGTAACTTAGTTTGTTATTAACTTTATAATTTTTTTTGATTACATGTTAAACCAATGTGTACCTATTTATACAAATTCAAGCATACTTTTAATTTAATGAAATATGGAAATAATTATCTTCAAATTTTATTATTGATATTTTTTTTTTACATTAAATACTCCCTTTAGTCCTTATTATAAGAAAAAGTTGATTTTTAAATACATTGAAAAATAAATGTATCTAGTCTATAATATAGTTTAGATACATCAATTTTTCAATGTATCTGAAAAGTGAATTTCTTCTTATATTAAGGACATGAGGTAGTAATATTTTGGTTTGACTTGTAATAATGATCTATTTATGGTTTGACTTGTAATAATGACCTATCTTTTACTCTCTCTCCAATCCTTTTTATAAAATTAATTTTTTTTTTGTCCTTATAAAAAAGGAAAAATAAAAAAATATATACAAAAATCGGGGACATAAACCTAACTTAGTGTGTACTATATTAAATTTCTCTATTAAACATGTACCCGTGCCAAGCACGGGGGCAAAACTTTAAAAATTTACTTATTTTTGTTTACAACATAAATAAAAATTATGATGAATAGAGTAACAAAATACGCATGATAAAAAATAATGGTCGATTTTTAGAAAATCAAATAACTCATAATTTCTTTTCGTGATATCTAAACTAATGGTCAAATTTTAGGAAATCAAACTTACGATTTATTGACACCATTAACAAAAATATATCATCAAACGGTGAATCTCATTTAAAGTAATAACGGATTTGTGCTACATGAGCTCACACATCTCGATGCATCTTCGCATAATATCGATGAAAGTTATTTTTATATCACTGTAGTTGGTTGTGTATACCACTTATACATAATCCACCTTAACAAAATATAAATGTTTTCTTATAAAAAAAACGATTCAACAGGAGAAATAAATAAAACAATTGTCAACACTATTTGAAACTTCAACATATTATTTTGAAGCGTGTTTCATAATAGTCATCTGTTATTCATAATAGTCATCTGTTTCATAATATTTTCATATATATTTGGTCAATTGAATTAAGCTCAAAATGACATTATTGATAATCATGAAAATTAATTATCACGACATAATTTTCATAATATATTTTCTTATATTAACTTTATTAAAGATCTATTTATATAAAAAAAAACTTTATTAAAGATCTCTATTAAATATTATAAATATGTGTTACATTAAATAATTATAGATATAATAAAATAAAGCCTTAAATTAAATATTATTAAGAAACTTACTTAATAACGTCTGTTTTTATAGCTCAGATGGTAGGTATATCACTTCAGGGTTCCGCTAACATGTGCTCTAAAGGTACATCTTAAGGTGTATTTAATTAACTAGTATTTTACTTAATAATCAATTTTATTAATTAAAAGATATGATTCACAATATTTATTAATTATTTAAATCAATTTAAAATGCAAATTATGACACTCTTACTAAAATCATGATGATGATACACGCGCCATTGCTAATTATATGCATCTTTATAATAAAAAAAATTATATGTATTTCAGATATGGTTTCCAAGACAAGGTCTAACAATTACATATGTCAAAGAAGTTTTTTTTTTCCTCCTATTCCTATCTATTATTTTCTATTAAACACTAGACTATTTTTATATATCATTCCTTCATCCATGATATATATTATATATTTTTTTGTCAACATATTTTATTATTATTCTCTTATGATCCCAAGTTAAACCAATCTTCATTCATGATATTATTCTCTAAATAAAATTTTTGTCGTCATTCGTTGAGAGGGATATTCAATTGACATTCGTTTAGAGCTTTAATTTTATTTTGTATAATCATAATTAACGTGTCACTGTATTAAGGAACTTCACAACGTGGATGCATACTAGTAGCTACACTATTTCATGTGACTACAATACATGAAATAAGGGAATTTCTAATGAGTTGGTACGTAATTGTGTTGGAAAGACATGAATTATTAACTAATCAAAATTTTGTTATTATTATAATTATAATATGAAAAATTGAGATCATTAGGTAAATTGGGGAACCTACCTACTCATCTCATCGAATATGCCAGAAAGGAATCGGAATTTATTGGCAACCTTGTGGAGCAAAACTCTTAATATCATAATATGTAGGAAAGTGATTTTGGTTAGCTTCGCATTCCTATCATATTATTTTAATTAAAAAAAAATATGAAAAACAATTTTTACTTTTATTTTAATCATCCTAAATACGGCGATAACCCAATAATTTTGCGCTTTTTCTTATCAAGTATTTTAGGGATCAGTTTGTTTGAGTTTTAAAAAAATAGATTTTTTCGTTATATTTTTTAAAATAGATTTTTAAAATCGTTTTTCAAAATATTACAAGTTTTTTTATATTCGTTTTTTCTAAATTAAAACACTAATTTTGACATCATATAACATAATGATTTTTATTGAAGATCAAAACATAGTTAAAATCACAATTTTTTCAAAAAGTTGTATTTTAAAAATGATTTTTATGAAAATCTATTTGAAATAGCTTCAAAATTAAGTGATTTTTTTGAAATTTTGATATCCAATTTTTTTTCAATAAAATGATCAAATACCTAAAATAACATTTTAAGAATAACTATTCAAACCAAATTTTCATTTTAAACTTTTATAAAAAAAATTCTTTGCAAATTGTTTTTACACAAAATTATGTAATACTACAAGAATCTATTTTAAAAAAATCTATAAGAAACAGACCCTTAATGCATGGCTTCAATTTTTTTTGTCAAGTAACCTAGTGGATAGACTCACATATTTTAATATTGAACATATAAAAAAAATAATATTTAAATGTGAAGAAATGTGGAATCCGGGGTTCGAATCCCGACCACTCCAATAATATCCCTGGTGGCTACCATTTGAGCTACACTTATGGGACAACTTGAAATTTATCTATTGGAATGTATCGGTGGAAAATTTAGGATTCAAATCTTGGTCTTACATATAAAATGCAATATTCATACTAATTAAATTAGGGTTATGGGGACGGTATTTTTCTTTTTTTGATTAGTGAATTTATATATTTTTTATGATAATTTTTTTTGAATATTCTATTATATATATATATAGATCCTTTTTTTGATTTGAATATTCTATTTTTTTGAAAATTTAGTGAATATATATATAGATCCTTGAAATTAGATAGGATCACATGAAACATAATTTTTTTGTTTAAATACTTTTTCCTGACTATTTTCATTGATGGGTTAGGCCAACACATGTCCCCGGTTGAGTATCGTACCATCCTTATGTACCACCTCATGACTTCGTTATTTTCGAAGAATGAGGTTTGCCCTGTTTGTCGTAAAGCATGCCTCAACACTTTTGGGGAGCATGCAACTCATTGTAGGAAGCTCTCAAACTTCAAATACAGTCATGACATGGTCAGAGACGTACTTGCTTTTTGATATTTTTAGGCGTGCGGAAATTTCTGTGAAGAAAGAGGCACTAGTGAACTTGTAGACTGACCCACAAGAAGGGAGATCGACTCGCCGCCCAACGGATGTTCTGGTGTATGGATGGGTAGGTGGGAAACATGTTTGTGTCGATTTGACCAGAGTTTCCCCACTTCTGAGATTGGGGGTCAGAGATTTTACTATGGGACGGACAACCTTCAAAGTTGCTTCAAGCAAAATAATCAAACATAAGAAAGCGTATTGATGTATATGGATGGGTAGGTGGGAAACATGAGATTTTACTGTGTAATATATATAATAAGAGTTATTTTACCTATCCTAATTTTTTTTGGATATTTATATAGTTCAAACTTCAAAGATGAACTTTATTTTAGTAAAAAAAAAAGATGAACTTTATAATTATATAAAATAGACATAAATGCAATATTTTATTAAAATATTTAAAGCGAGTTCTTATTTAAAGCGAGTTCTTCTTTCCAATTATTTATATTTAAAGCGAGTTCTTATTACTCACTCCGTTTCAAAGTGTACATAAGTCGTTTTGACTATATTATACAAATTAAGAAATGTGATTAATGTTGTATGGAAAAGAGAAATTATGAGTTAGTTTACAAAATTGTCCTTCATTAATGGTGTGGGAAAAATAAATTGAAGAATTGAAAGAAGAAAGAGAAATAAATAGTTAAGGGTATAATAGGAAAAAGAGCATTAAATGATTTATTGATAATGTAAAGTGAGTTATAATTTGGTACAATTATTTTTCTCAAAGTGACTTAAATTTTGGAACGGACGGAGTATATAATAGACTCTTCCTTCAAATAATTAACTATTTTTACTTTTTTTTTTATTAAAACACAAAGTTGTTCATGGCAGTGATAATATGGGTGTCCTTGCCTCAACTTGAAGGGTGAGATATAACTAAAGTTCGTAACACCACTTGTAGTGGAGAGAATTCTTGCAACACCACTTGTTGTCTCGGTCAAAGTGGTATGGGAGGAGAAAAAAATAGGTGTTATTCCATGAAATCCAGTTATAAGTTAACTATGCATTGTATTATACGTAGTAACAAGGATCATGTTACTATGGTGCATTTGGCATGACCATAATGATAAAATTTAGAATGACAATGTCCAAGTGTCGAGCTAAATCGGAAGACAGACCTTCGATGCTTGGAATAATTGGTATTCAGCTCATCTAGTTCAGTGCAACAGTGTGAGTATGGTTGAAGAACCAGGTATGTTAATTAAGATGGGAAAAACCAGCTCCAGGTTGGGTAAAATGCAACGTTGATGTTGCTTTCGTTATTGGCTCTGGGACAACCTCATTGAAATTGTGTTTTCATGATCGTAATGGCCAGTTCATGGCCGGTATGACACAACGACAACAATCTGTGATTTCAACTTTAAACGGAGAAGCATGGTCAATACTTCGAAGTTGTTGGTTGATGCTATTCACATGAAGCGTAGAGACAATTCTGAGTTTCTTTCAATTGTTGATCATGATATTGTTATTTTTATGTCGTCTTTCTAAATTTTGAGGTTATGTTTGTTAGGCAAGCGAATTCCATTGTTCATACTCTTGCTAAAATAGTCAAATCTTGAACTAATTTTCACAAATTTGAGATTATTTTCTTATGTACGTATTGAACATTTAGTAATTATACATTAAGGGCCCGTTTGACCTACATTTTTTTAGGTGTAGAAGCTCTTTTAATCATAAAGCTAGAAATAATAGCTTTTTAACTAAAGTTAAAATTGTTTGATAAATCTTAATTTTTTTTATAAAAAAAAAAGTTAAAAGTTGTTATTTTTTATTATAATAGGATGAAAAGATATATTTGATAATATATTATTATTTTTTCTAAAATATAGAAACTTTTTTTTTTTTACCATAACTTTTAGAAATTATTAGAGCTGTAAAAAGGGCCTTAAGGGGTCGGCCCTTTAAGGGGCGGACCCACTTATTCCTGATTATTAATTTTATTTCTTCAATCAGCACTGTCCACGATCGGCACCCTAAAAAAACTGTGTTTAAAATTTAAATAAAATTAATAATCAGGAATAAGTGGGTCCGCCCCTTAAAGGGCCGGCCCCTTAAGGCCCTTTTTACAGCTCTAGAAATTATTGTCTGGCCTAACTTCTTACTTTTAAGTAAAAGGAAGAAGAAAAAAAGATAGGCCAAATGGACACTTATTAAGTATGTTTAACTAAAAAAAAAAACACACAAAGTTGTTCGAAATAGCAGTAAGATCGGAGTTTTTCCCTCATTTTGTATAAAAAATGAAGAAAAAACAGAAATGGTAGTAAGATATTTAAATCCATACCACCTTCTTCAACCTTTATGTTAACTCTTATTTTAAATCATCTATTCATTTTATCATGACTAGTCTAATTTGAATCATATAAATAATTGAAAATAACATTAAGAAAGTTTTGTCACTTCATATGAACTTATCCCCCGGCCAATGTCACCTAATTCATCAATTCGGTATTTTGTGCATGAATTTTATAGAATTAGTATTCCTTAAATATTATATATTAAATAAAATAATATTATACTATATATATTTAGGAATAATGTGAGAATGTGGTTAAAAAAGTCTTTCAATTTGTGACGAGAAAGAGCATTTTATAGGATTAGATTGAAAATGTCTCATATGAGACTTAAAGTATTTTGAAAGAAGATCAAATACTCATGCTTGCAGAATAATTTTCTATATTATAATTAACTATTAAAAATTAACAGAATATATTGATTAAAAATGTAAAACCAAAAAAATTCAATCAATGTTTTAAATTCTTCTAAAAAATATAATAAATATATTTTGATAGCATGCAATATGAATTTAGTTAAATTAGTACCTAAAACCCTTATTTTCATTTTTTCTCATGTAACCCAAAACAAATACCTACAACGACTCTTTCAATAAATTAATTAATTAAGCAAACTATTCATTGTGAGGAATTCTTTTCATGCTATCATATCAAATGTCTCATATGAGACTTAAAGAGATGTATTTTGAAAGTAGATAATATACTTATGCTTGCAGAATAATTTTCTATACTAAAATTAACTATTAAAAATTTAACAAAATAAAAGATATTGATTAAAAATTTAAAACTCAAAAATTCAATCAATGTTTGAAATTATTTAAAAAAATATAATAAATATATTTTGATAGAATGGAATGAATTTAGTTAATTTTTTTTTCTCTCATGTAACCCAAAACAAATACTCCCTCTGTCCTATAATATAAAGAAAAATTGGTTAAAGAAAATTGATATATTTAGTTAAAAATTTGGACTAAATACATCAACTTTGGTTGACCAATTTCCCCTTATACTTTGGAACGGAGGGAGTACCTAGCTAGCTACAACTCTTTCGATAAATTAATTAATTAATTAATTAAACAAACTATATATTCATTGTGAGAAATTCTTTTCAATTATCAAATACTTCCAAGATAGCATTAAAATGACATTTGAAAAAGAAAATTAAAAAATAATTAGATAGCTTGTAACTTTGGTGTCTATTTTTATCTTTACATTGTTTCTATAACATTTTCCTTATTATAAATAGTCAAACACAACAACAGATCAAATCCCTCACCATTTCTCTCTTTTGTGTGCAAAAAAAAAATCCATTTAAAGAATTATGAATCAGCAAGAAATTCTTCACTCTCCATGGCCATTAACTTATGTACAAATAGACTCATCAATCTTTGATAATCATCATCAAACCATGGTACATCTTGGTCACTATGATCCATATGGCATCATCATGGATGACCATGTTGATGATTATGGTTCATATGGCATGATCATGGATGATGACCATGTTGATGTTGACTATGTTCCATATGGCATCATCATGAATGACCATGTTGATGATTATGAATTCAATACTCTACTAAGCACTTCAGAGAATAGTAATCTCTCGGAAATTTCCATGTTCACCAATGATCATGTCCAATTTCCAATTGATGAATCAGAAATCTTGGAACTTTCATCACTCATGGAATTAGAATCTTTTGATTCAATTTCATGTCCTCAAATTGTTGATATTCATGAATATGAATACCGAGAAGAAAGCGAAGGGAGCTTCCCTTCACAAAATTTTCCCTGTAACCTCGAGGAACAAAGTTCAAATCTCATCAGAGACAGTTGCGAAATGAACATTGGTACTACTACTACTATAACTAATGATAATTTCGCGTCACAAAATTTCCAATATGATTCATGGAGTCCAACACAATCAATGAAATCAGATTTTTCCTCAATTCAACAATCACTTATTCTTCCCCAACAAAACATGGAAATTGAAAATCAAGTGAGTCTTCCACACTTGATGGAAGCACATGGAGAAGCTTTAGAGAAAGGACAAAAAGCACTAGCAGAAGTTAATTTGAAGTGTATAAGCCAAAAAGTTACTCCAATGGGTGATTCTTTTGAAACACTTGCATTTTATTTGTCTCAAGAGGTTACAAATCATGGTGAATATCTCAAAGGCGAGGCTCAAAAGAACTTCGATTCTTCTTTCAAAGCACTCTATCAAGGGAATTTAGTTGGAAAAGTTGCTCATTTTGCAGCTATTTCAGCAATTCTTGAGGCTGCTATGTTAGAAGATTGTGATGAAATCCACATAATTGATTTTTGTATTGGAAATGGTGTTCAATGGCCTTCTTTATTGGAGTCTGCTTCAAGAATAAACAAAAGATTGAAATTGACATCAATTAAATCGAGTCACGATGAAAATTCTGAATGTGTTTGGAATTTTGAGGATACTAAAAGGGAACTTTGTGAGTATGCGAAATCATGTGGTTTGAACTTGATGGTAGAGGAAAAGGGATTAGAGGAATTGGTTAGTGAGATCAAAATAATGAACAAACGCGGTGCGAGGAAAGTGTTTTTAGCCTTTAATTTGATGATTGGTCTTCCTCACATGGGAATGGTAAGAAACAGAAGAAAAAATGCTTTGGAATTTTTGAAAGTAGCTGAGGATTTGATCAAGAATTGTGGAAGCAAGGGAATGATTACATTTGGCGATGGCGATGTATTTGAGAAACTGAAAAACAGTTTAAATTTTAAGTCATTTTTTGAAGGGAATTTGGTGCATTATAAGGCTTTGTTGGAATCAATTGAATCACAATTTTCAGAAAAATTCTCAAAAGCAAGAATTGCATGTGAAGTGCTTTTTGTTGCACCTTGTATATCTTCTTGTGATTGGTTACAAACATGGGAAGAGATGAAAAGTGATGGTGATTTTCAAGCTGAGATTAGCTTAGAAAGTGGATGTTTGAGCAAAAATGTTTTGATGGAAGTAAAAGAAGTGTTGAGAGGGTGTGAAAGTTCTTATCAAGCTAGAATTGAAGGAGGAAATGAGAATGAACTTGTTGTGGAATGGAAAGGAACTCAATTATTAAGATTTTCCATTTGGAAAAACTAAAACTAAAACTAAAGGCAGGAAGTTAGGAGTGTACACAGTACTTTTTTAGATATTTTAAGTGTTCCATATTATAATTTGATTTGTATAAAGATTCTTGCACAATATGTATAAAGAAAATATGTACATCTTAACATATTTTAATCACAATTTTAAGATAATCATCTTCCTTTGTCATCAAGCAGCATCACCATATATACTTCCCAAGCTGTTTGCATCACATATGAAATTGGAGAAAAAATGTTCATTGTATTATTCAACTCAAATTGAAGTTATTACATGATACAATCTTTATACAATGATCAACATCATAACTAACTATCTAAGCAAGTGTTAAGTCAGCATAACTACTTCCTAAGAGCTAATTAACTTTGACAATTAAGATAGCTCACTAGTTTCATAGTTACTTGCATGACAAGTAATTCACACTAACTTCTAATTTAAGCTAATTTCAGCTAAATGCTTCAATACTCCCCCTCAAGCTGAGGTTTATATATGTCTAGAAATCCAAGTTCATCAAACATGCTTGCAATCTTTCTCTAACCACATGAAAATCTATATCTGTGTTTTCTCCTCTCATGGAACACAGGATTAATTAGAAGCAACGTGCAAAACACTTTGACTGTTACAGTAAGAAGCTAATTCTTTAGCACAAGAAGAGCTATTACAATTCACATGTGGCAGGGGCTAGGTCCCTCAGCAACCGCATCGCACCACAATCGCGGTGTTATTTTCATTGACGTGTACGGTCGCGCCGTAACTACATCAGAAGCCGCATCAGACGATTTCGGTCATGTTCTTCAAAATTTCTCACCAAAAAATAAAATATATGAACCTCAAATCATAATCTGCATCAAATCAAATGAAAAATCTTACTTCAAACCAGTGTTTATGGAATAAACTAAGACTCTGCAATTGTAGATAAATAGCGCACTGACATAGTTGTGTCATTTTATATATTTTGTGAAATTTCAAAATGATTTAGCACCGCAACAATCGCAACTGGTAATTATGTAGGAATGCTTGATGGCTTGCATCCCAAGTCCCAACCCAAGTCACCTGTCTCAGTCAAAAGATTCAAACAGTATTGCCTCTGGTTTAGTGTGATTTCTCTCTTTGATTGTGCTACTTCAACGCTTGAGAAATATTTGAGAATTTCCAAATAATTGGTAAACTAAAATTATTAATACACACTTGATAAACTTATATATAATTAAAATTATTTATTAAAATTAAAAAGTTTAAACCCCGATTTAGGATCACGGCTACGCCACTAGTCCACTTACACACACACTTGATCAACCTTTTTTATGCTACTTTTTTTTCATACACTTGATTAACCAAAATGACTATTTATTCCAATTAAAGAATATATTGTTCAATATATTTTTAAAAAGTTTGCATAAATAAAGTATTCAACAAAAAAAAAATCAATAAATTTAAAATCTATAAAATAAAAACGTTTGAATACATTTTTATTATTATGTTATGGTCGAACATCCTATAAAGCATTTTATTAAAAAAAAAACAAAAAAGTGAAATGTTATTTCAACAACAATTTGTAGTCGAACGTTAAAAAAAATAATTTGTAGTCGACAACATATTTATATACGGTATAAATATGATGTCGTTTTTAATATAGTTTCTTTTATTTTTTTAATTCAAATCAATAAGTATAAATGATATATTTTTATATGGTATTTGGCTTCTTCAAATAAAAAATATTGTCAATTCTTAGATGTTTAAATATACAAAAAAAAAAAAAAAACACTATAGAGTACAAATAACTTCAAATTTAATTCATAGTCAAAAAATTTAATCCAATGTATATTAGTCAATATACATTTTATAATATTAATCCAATAGACATTTTATAATATTTTAAGTTAAAATATTGATGTCATTCATTGAGAGGGATATACTTCAATCAAATGGATATATAGCTCTAATTTTGTTTTTTATATTAATAAGTTCCTTTCAAATGAGTTGCTTAAAAAAAAAAACGTTCCTTTCAAATGATAACGAAATATTAACGCGTCACTGTATTAAGGTGCCGACATAACGTGGATTCATACTACGTAACTACACTATTTCATGTGACTACAATACTATAATCTCATATATATTATATATATACACGAAAAAACAGGGAAAACTTTATCATATTGACCTTTGTATTTCTTTTTGGTAACACAAATAAGCTAGCTTATAGCTTATTATATGAGCTTATTGTTAAATGTTGTTGTGTTGTTGGAGATTGTTTGAAGTCCCACATTGCTTAGGTTCCCGGGATGTGAAGTGTATAAATATGTGAGGGCAACCTCACCCTTTGAGCTAGCTTTTGGGGTTGAGATCCAAGCATATTTAACATGGTATCAAAGCCGGGTTAAGGACTGCAATGTGGGCATTTGACCCAGGACCACGCTAGGCGTGAGGGTGAGTGTTAAATGTTGTTGTGTTGTTGGAGATTGTTTGAAGTCCCACTTTGCTTAGGTTCCCGGGATGTGAAGTGTATAAATATGTGAGGGCAACCTCACCCTTTGAGCTAGCTTTTGGGGTTGAGATCCAAGCATATTTAACACTTATAAGCTTGTTTCAAAAAATTAGAGGTGTTTGGTAACAAGCTTTTTGTACTAGCTTATAGCTTTTTTTCAGATGCTATTTCAAGTAGCATTTGAGCTTATAGCTTATAGCTTTTTACACTTTATTCCATTTTTACCCTTTAATTTAATAACTACCCACTCTAAAAAATAAACTACCCACTATCAATTATGTAATTTTATATTTAATAACCACTTTAAAAGCTAATTTTACCAAACACTTTAATTTCAATAAGCTAGCTTTTCAGCTATCAGCTATAAGCTAGCTTTTCAGCTATCAGCTAGCTTATCAGCTATCAGCTAGCTTATAGCTTATTTTTACCAAACAGACCCTAATGAGTTGGTACGTAATTGTGTTGAAAAGACATGAACTAATTAATTAATTAATCAAATTTTTTTAATTATAATATGAAATAGTAAAATCATTCGGTTATTTGGGAAACCTACTCATGATATGCCAAAAGAGGAACAATAGTTTCTCTTGCAATCTTGTGGGAATAAAACTCAATAAATATGTAGGAAAGTGATTTGTTGGCTTCCCATTCCCTATCATGAAAACACGTCGATTGCCAAATAATTTTGCTCTTTTTTTTTTTGACAATGCTCTTTTAGTGTTTTTATTGTTTATATAAATTAATAATAGAATTTTGGTTTTATACATATTTTTAAATTCGAATAGGATCCCATGGAAGCAGGGACGGATGCATGTAGGGGTTGACTGTGGCTATAGCCACACCAGAATTATTGTATATATATATATATGTATAACTACTAATATTATCATAATTATTCTTTTGGCTTAGTGGTTATGTATCCTCCCATTTACTCAAGGGTTTTGAGTTCAAGTTCTGTATAGGTTGCTTTTAATTTCTTTTTCTTACAAAGAAATTGCTGCCTTGTTGCTAGTTAACTACAAAGAATCAAGAATAATAGTTGTGGTAATTTTTTTTTATAAAGAAGTGATCAATATATATATATATATATATATATATATATATATATATATATATTAGAGAAATTAAATTATACCGGTAACATTTTAACGAGTATAAAATTTACAAAATTTATCGTTAAATTTAAAATTCATATCATCTAGATAATTCATGTAAAATTTTACAAAAATTTAAAATAATTTGATATGTTATTGAAATTCACCAACATTAAAGTTTTAATTTTAAATTTATCGGATAATTTAAAATTTATCATTAAAGGTTTATACACTGTTATTGATAATACCGTTAATTTTAATTGATCTCAAATATATATTAAATTTTATCTGCAAGCGTGATTTTTTTTTTTTTAACTATAAAATTTGTGAACATAATTTTTTTAGCCACACCAATATATTAGGTCTAGATCCGTCCCTGCATGGAAGATAAATTAAAATTTTGGCTTAGATGTATATTTGGTAATTTGAGTATTAAGATTTGCGAGGGAAATACTCGTATTAAAGATTTGCGAGGGAAATACTCAAATGGCAATCCCATTTTATGTTTGAGTGATTTTGCCATCATGATATATTTTTTTCTTGGCTTAAATGAACTCTTGATGCATTTAATTTTAAAAAATAAATAAAGTTTTGGCCTCCTATTTTAAAAATTGGTTATTTGGTCTCTAAAATTTAATTTTTTTTCCAAAATTTTGGTTCCTATTTTATTTTTGGGTTATTTTTGATGATATGGTCTATTCATATATGATGTGACAATATTAGATACTACCTCTGTCCCTAATTATAAGACACTGTTTGACAAAAATGTACTATACATTTACCTTATTTTGACCGTATTTTTTTAATAATATATAAATGTAAATATTAACATATAAAATCTTGTTCAATTTGTTTTGATGAGTATTTTCAAAATATTAAGTTTTTATATTTTTTACTAATAGACAACTAAAAATATTAGTGATCAAAATTGTGCATTGGCGTACGTGCAGTGGTGAAACAGAGTTTTATAATAAGGAATGGAGGTAGTATATTTTTGTTGACATAGATATTCAATGTGACTTAATAAGTAATAATATGTCAATAATGAGTAGACCAAATCTTGCAAAATGACCCAAAAATTAATGATATGGGAGACCAAACTTTAGAAAAATGTAAAATTGGAGAACCAAAAAATGATTTTTAAAATAGGAGAACCAAAATGCCCTTAATAGAGGTATTGCTACGTTGATGAATGAGAAGAAAATTGAGCTTATGTTTTTTATCCCTTCGTTGTCATTCGAAAAAATCAATCTTATAAAAGGAAGAAGCATGGAATTCTGAATTTGTTCAACATATATGCTGCTATCTCTAGCCAAGATAGACCCACACATTACTATCTCTACCCTTATGACGTCTTTTGCTGTTTTAAAAAAATCTTCAAATTGTAGTCTTATTTATTTATTTATTATTTTAACAGAAAATATGTCTTTTTTTTTTTAATGGCGAAAATATGTTATGTTAATAATACTGTAATAATTTTTTAAACACACACCACCTTTATTTCTTCAACTTTTATCAATAGCTTATGCATGAGTCTTAGGGAATAACTATACTCCTTCCGTCCCAAATTATAAAGGAAAAAACAGAAATCACACTTATTAAGAAAAAGTAAAACATGATTATTTGAAATATGTTTTGTGGGTTTTTCTTGAAATAAGTTGCATGAAAAGATGTAAAAAACAATTTTTATTGATTGTTGTTTATTGAGAAAAGTTGAAAAGGGGATAGAAAGAAAATTAAATGCAATTTGCATTTAATTTTATGAGATTAAGAAAAAAATACATTCTTAAAAATAGTTTTTCCCTTATAATTTGGGAAAAAAAATAAGATTTTTTCTCTTATAATTTAAGACGGGAGGAGTACCTTACTATTATTAATTCTTCAACTTTTATGTCAATAGTTTTTGCATGAGTTTTATGGAATAGGTATACCTTAAATATTTTTAATAATATAATATATTCTTCAACTTTTCTGCAATCGTTTTTCTCTGAGTTTCATGGAATAGGTATACCTTAATTATATTATTTATTATAATAATAATATAATAATAGAACAGATTCTTTTTTTTTTTTAAACAGATTCTTCAACTTTTATGTCAATAGTTTTTGCATGAGCTTAGGTATATCTTATATTATTATTTATAGTATAATAGATTCCATATCTATTTAGATTAACGTGTGGACGTGGTTGAAAGTCTTTCAATTTGTGAGAAAAATATACTAATGCTTTGGACTTAAAGAAGTATTTTGAAAGACAAAATAATGTATTTTCCTTTGTTTTCATTCCAAAAATCCAAATCAAATCCTCTCTTCTCGCATTAGGTAGTAGAGGGAAATGATATTTTAAATTAAACAATATGAAAACAATTAATAATGTCAATTCACTCAATTGTGGCTTCAAGGATACATTTCCTCATTTCTCTAATTAATAATAATATTAAATAAAGTTAAGGTATAGTTTCATGCTTCCTTCATCCAAACAATAGCCTTCATGCATCAACTATTAAAAAATTAGTGATGAAAATCTATGGAGAAGGTATTATAAAAAAAATCTATGGATAAGGATGCACAGAATTATAATTATGTGTATATACTTTTATTATACCTCAGAAATAAAAAAAAAAAAGATATATTTAGATTTTTTTTTGATAAGCGAAGATATATTTAGATTGACCGCAGTAATTTATCGCAATTCAACGTATATTTAATTGTATCCATTGATTTGAGATTCAATGGTTTAGATTATACGCCAAATTTAACTCATTTACATAATCTCAACTGTTTGATTGAGATGAGATGACTAAGATCAGTACGTAATGCAGTTACTGCACCAAATTTTATTAAGTTTAAATATATATATGTACATATTTATATATGACTTCATTATTAATTTCATACATGACGTTCGACCTAATAATTTTGAAATTATTTTTACCAAATTTTTTTATATTATATTTATGAATTTCCAAATCTATAAAAAAATATTTGGTAGATAGACGAAATAGAAAACTATTATAAATTCACACATACACACATACAAGTGATGGAGTCGGGGTTTCGAACCCCAATCATGACGTCCGGCCTAACAATTTCGGCATTTTTTATCAATTGAGGTAGAACTTATGGACACCAAATCCATAAATTTAAATACTATTTTCTCTTTTCCTTTTTATTTGTCGTTTTAGATTTATGCACATATGCCAATGCACAACTTTGATCACTAATATCTTTAATTATCTTATATAAAAAATTATGAAAATTTTAGATTTGAAAAATACCCGTCGAGAAAAATTGAAAAACATCTTATATACAAATATTTATTTTTATATATTAGTAAAAAAATTACGATCAAAGTAGATTATATGAATATATAGTGCGCATGATTCTCAAACGACAAATAAAAAGAAACGGAGAGAGTGCCTCAAAGGTTTCTATAGATAGATGGATATTGGAAGTTAAAAAATCGTTGATGGAATTGTCTTAATATTTTGCAGAGTATGAAATTTACTGTCTCCCATATTTTTAAAGAATGGAAATTAATTCATGTGCCGATAGGCTAGCAAATTTAGGTTTAAGTGTTCAAGCTCACACTTGATGCTTCGAATCAATGCGCTGATCTTAAATTAACTATTATTATATCCATTCAAAATTATTTTAAAAATTCTTTAAAAAAAATGTAAAAACTTCTTCATGATCAACCTTTGTATTTCTAATGAGTTGGTACGTAGTAATTGTGTTGAAAAGACATGAACTAATTCACCAATCAAATTTTTGTACATATAATATGAAATCATTCGGTGATTTAGGGAACCTAATCATCGAACATGTCAAAAGAGGAACTATAGTTTATCTTGGCAACCTTGTGGAAATAAAACTCAATATGTAGGAAAATGATTGGTTAGCTTTCCCATTCCTATCACCAAAATATAAAGATTTCCAAATAATTTTTTGCAATTTTTTATTGTTTAATTATTACAAACAATGCAATTTTTGAGACAGATATCTTCAAATTAGATATATAGGATTACGTGGAAGATAAAACTTTAGGGTGCATTTGGCCACTTGAGTATTGCGATTGAGCAATTTTGACATTTTTTTTTTTTTGGAGTGATTTTGACATCTTATAGTGTCAGAAACTCAGAAATAGAATACCCCATAAAATTTTGGACCGTGCTGTCGCTCTTACGGCACATCCTTTAAACTGGCCATGCTAAACGATAGTATTAGTAGTCTTAATTTTATTTTATTTTGACTGAGCGAAGATTATTTTGACATAGAGATAAAATAGGCTTCTCGTTTATGATATTTTATGGGCTTTAGGCCAAATATAAGAAGAAAAAAAAAATTCATTTAATATAATGTTTTCATGATTCAAATTAAATTATCATCAACTTTATTATTTTCATGATCCAAATTTTTGTTTGACTGATTTAAATTTTCTTGAGTATCTACCTTTTGGAAAACAACTTTATCAAGAGCCCTTGTTGTGATTTTATTAGCTCTTCATTTTCTTTTTTTTTTCTTTTTTATTATCATATAAATATTTCTTAGGCAATATCTTCTAAGCTTCAAATAGGAAAAAAAAATCAAGCATAGAACAATAACACCTTGAAGTAGAATGCTGACTTCGAAAAAAATTGAAAAATTGTAAGATTCAAATGGTTGAAATTGGAACAAAAAATACTCCGTTAATTAAGTATTACAAATTTGTAGAAAAAAAGTTAAATAACTTGTTAATAAAATTACGAACACAAAAAAAAAAAAAACAACACCAAAACCTAAATAAGAAAAAGCTATAGCATCCATACATACCTTACAAAAACGCAGGAATTAGAAAACCACAAAACAAATTCAACATGAACAAAGGCAAAAGTGGTGTTGTTGTTTCGTTTTTGTTCTACGGAGTTCTATTTTGATAATCCTACCAATTATGTCTAATTACGTTTTCTACTAATTGGGCCTCACTCAGTTATTTAATAGGTATTAAAAATATTTGGACCTCAATCACGTTTTGCATATTTCTTTAATCATAATTGTTTTAATTTTTAATTATTTTTTATATAATAGTAGGTAGGCATAATAAAAAAATGTGGGCCTCTTAAAATAATACTCCATCTAGTCCTTATTATAAGAGAAGTTTAACTTTTTAGGTTCATTGTAAAACTAGTCTAGATAACAATGAACCTTAGAAACTAATTTTTTTTCTTATAATAAGGATCAGCAGGAATAGGTCTTAGGCCATGGCACTCATTGCCATCAGGCCGGGTCTGCCCCATCCTCCGTCTATATCTCTTTATTATATTAATAAAAAGAAAAAAAAAGTATGTACATAAACTGGAGGGCATGGACCTAACCTAGCGAGTCTACACATAAATGTTGAACAATGAAAGAAATCCAACTTCTAATTAATCCTAACAGATAAAATAGAAGCCCTAAAAATTCACGGCGAATGGACCAAACATCACCACGAAAACGATCGACGTACCATCAACTCCCTGCAACAATCAGCAACGAGCACCAGTAGTCTTAATTGATTAGTGATCAAATTAATGGGATAATAGAAACCTAATTGGTCATCACCCTATATATAGCTTATGATCCCCAATATACTGGATACGTACATCGCATATTACATCTTCTCCCCTTCTGAAGAGTGTGCTTAGTGCATAAGGAGTCCAATTGAGGAAGAACCACAAGCCAACATATATTCGTCATCCGATGCAACTACTTTGTGTTTCAGGAGTGCTACATGCCATATAATTAATCCAATGGATTCGTTTATCCAATCATCACTAATACTAATCTTTATAAATCAATATGTTATAGATCCTATTTTATATATATGATCATATATTTATTTTACTTCTGCACTACAAATAAATTATAATTTAATATTTATTGTTGAGTATGTCTATTGTTCATATTAAATTAATTAAAACATTTTCAACTCTCATATTCTTTTCTCTTTTCAACTTTTTATACTCATTTATTTATTTTAGGAGACCCCTTGTACTCGTTTGAGTATATGATCACTTCTTTGTCGTTTCAAAAAATTATACTCTTATTTTATTATTTTTTTAACAGCAAATATATTATGTTTTTTTTTGTTGACAATAACAGCAAATATATTATGTTTTTTTTGACAAAACAGCAAATATATATGTTAATTACTACTATTTTGTAATTTTGTAAATCCATACCACACCTTCTTCAACTTTTATGTCAGTAGTTTCTGCGTGTTTTATGGAATACGTATAGCTAATATTATTAATAATATGATAGATTCTATTCTATATCTATCTATTTAGATTGACGTGTGGACGTGGTTGAAAGTCTTTCAATTTGTGAGGAGGAAGAGTATTTTACAATTAGTAGATTGAAAAATGTCTCATATGGTCATATGGAATTAATTGAACTTAAACAAGTGTTTTCAAAGAGAAAAAAATATCACGTGGTTGTAGATGTTTTGAGCAGAGAGGAGAAATAATTGTATTTTCCTTTGTTTTCTTTCCAAATAATGTCAATTGTAGAATCAAGGACATATATTTCCTCATTTCTTTATTTAGATATTAAATTAAATAATACTATTAAGGTACCCTTTCATGTTTCATTTGATCCAAAAACAAGCTTTCATGCATCCTTTTCTTTTGGTATAGATATATATTCACATAATAATTATGTTTATATATATAGGAAGTGGATTCCGTTTTTTTTCTTAGATGAACATGTAATTCACCGAAATTAAAATCACATATAATTGTAAAATCTTGAGTTCGAACCCGAATCACGACGTTCAACTTAACAATTTCAACATTTTTACCAGTTGAGCTAATAATTTCTCTCTGTTTATTTTTTTTTTAGAAAATAATGTGAACGACTTGACCACTAATATCATATTATCTAATGGTCAAAATCAACATTTAGCTATTGATCATTAATTATCTAATGGTTAAAAATAATACAAACTCTTACATATATTGATTTGTTTAATTTTATTTCTAGTGCCCAACTTATATTATTAAGTATATACTTAAGTAAAATTTAGGGTATTTGTAAAAAAAAAAGAAAGTAAAATTTAGGGTCTGTTTGGTAAATTTTTTTTAAAAAAGAGTAAAAAAAGTATTTGTTTAACATGATATTTTAGAGAATTTGACTATATATATCATCATATTTCAATTCTAGTTTATAATAATACTTTTATATATGTTAAAACTAATGTAAATTAATAAATTTAAATTACTTAAAAAGTGAATAGATTTATAATTTAATCAAAATACAAATATTAATATATAAATAATAATCGTAGTAAAAATATTCTTTATATTAACTTAAATAGGTCAGCCTAGTAGGCCTCAAAAACTTTTTTAATGGCCTGCGGCCTGACCTTTTTAGCTAAATACGCTTGTAAAAAAAGTCTTGGCCTGCTTTATTTAAAGAAATAGACTGACATGACTTGAACCTATTTAGGCTAGGCCATAGGCACCTGTAGGTCGGTCTGACCTATTCCCACCTCTAGGTGCTAGAAACGTTAGTAGTCACACACATTTGAGTAAGCATAACTTTGAATCAGGAAAATAGATAAGTTTGTAGCAACAAAAAAGACTACAGAAAAGTTAATTATGTATTACTCTTTTAAAAAATCTCAATTTTGTTATAGGTTTTGTCTAACATGCAGGAAAATGATTGGTTATTGAGATAAATTTATATCATATAAATCATCCATAAAAATTTTAAAAATAATTTGATATGTTATTGAGACAAATCAAAATTAACGATATTTAATAAAAATTCATAAACCGTTAATTTTGATGAGTCTCAATAACATATTAAATGATTTTCAAAAATTTTCAAAATTTTTATAGATAATTTATGCCATATAAACTTTTAATCCAACAATCAATTTTGTAAAATTCGTATTAGTTATAATATAAATGACAACTTGTCCACGATGCACAACATAAGTAGCGAGCTTGTGGATGTAGAGGATCCGGATTCGTTTTTTCCCTCCTCTGACAAAAGGAAAAAAAGAACAAAACCAAATTTCAAATGCAACATTGTTTCAGATTTCGGTTTTCTTCTTCCAACGAAATCGAAAACCTTTTCCCGCATAAATGGCAGATTCTTCTAGAAACTTCGATGTGAATCAGCTTATTTCCATAAGCAACGACCTTGTTAACGTTTTGCAAGACCCTAACGATCGTGACCTCAACATCCTCTCCCAATGTCTCCAACACACACTCTCAGTTTCTTCCACTTGCGAATCCGACCTCAACGAGGTTTCCTCCTTGTTCCAAGGTTAATTACTCTTTTGCCCTTTTTCCTTCCTTGGTTTTCTTCAAATTCTGCAACACTAAAAAATTATGGGGTTTTGGTTGTTTTTTAAAGTTTTCATTTTTATGATTTTTTTTACTGGGTTTATGGTTTTGCCCATTATTGTTTATTTGCTGGTTGGGGCTTTGGTGTAGTATTTTGCTAATTTTGAGTTTGGGTTTGTGCTTGATTTGTGAATATTGATAGTTGAAATTCACAAACAGTGCTGGTAAGAAAATATGGGGGTTGAGGTTATCATGTTTTTTACACTTGTGTTACTAGTTTTCAATCTTGGCTGTAATTATTTGCTATGTTATGTTTATTTGTGTTGGATGATTTTGTACAAGGAAAATATTTCAATTTTGGTTATAGGACATTCCATGTTTGTTGCAATTGGGTTTGTTTTATTGAGAACTATTGGATCCCTTACTATTATTTGTTTGAGGTTTTGAACTTGGATGTTTAATTAAGGTGTTTGTTAAAACAGTTTGAACAATATAAATCAGTAAAAATGGAGTGGAGGTTTGCCATAAGGTTTTTCAATGTTTGCATTTTCCTTCTATTTAGCTGTCTTTAATGTGATGTGGTATGTTACATATTTAAGGAATGATAATAGAAAATAAGAAATTTTGTTCGTTTTGATAGAACGTTCACTTGCAATTCAGGTGAAAGTAGGTTATGTATGGTATTGCAACTTTTCATTCTAGAGCAGTGCCATAGATAGTGGAAATAGCAGTGCTATTGTTCTATAGCGTAGGTGTATTTGATGAATTTGATATGAAAACCATAACACTATCCCATCTCTGCTATAAGTAGAAAAATTCATTGGGTTAGTTGGGGCAGAGTGTGTAGAGAGAGAGAGCGAAGGGTGAGACTGGGTATAAAAAATGGGTGTGGAGACTCAAAGTAGAAAGACAACATTTGTGGACAATGGTGATCATAGCTAAATATGGAAGGCAAGATGGAATGCAAGGGGTTGGTAATGAATCCATTTGGTGGTAGGACATCAAAGTGAATAAGGGAATTTCAAAATGATTGGTGTTTGGTTAGAATGAGAAAGGTTGAGGGAAGTGGCAGCAACTCGTTATTTTCTGATGTAGGAGGATTTCTTCTGTATTTTATTATTTTGGTTAGATTTAGTTCTATTATATTTTAGGTTGATTCCTTATTTTTATATTTCACCTAGGTTAGTTATTTTTATATTTAGGTAGATTTGTAATTTTTATTTAGCTAGGTTTGTTGTTTTTATTTTTACAATCTTTAGGAGATTTGTTAATTTTATTTGTCACTCCTATTTAAGCTAAATTATTGTAGCCTTGAAGGCAACTTTTTGATTGAATAAAAATATAGAGATTTTTCTCAAATTTGGTGGATTCCAAATTACTCCTTCTGGTGGATTCCGGAAGTCTAGTGGATTCTAAATTAGTTACTTTTTCTGGTGGATTCCGGAAATCTGGTGGATTCCAGAGCTTTTATCTAATAGGATTAGCGCTTGCTTTTCCTTCACGCTTCCGTACTGCGTCAGTTGGTATCAGAGCAGGTTTCTCCTGTTCTTTTCTAACGTGATCAGATGGGAGATCAACCGGTGACGAAAGCAGAGTTTTACGGTGCCATGACGGCTTTAACCGCGGCCATCACAGCTCTGACAACACAGGTGACAACGTTATCCAACAACAACCGAAACTACAACAGCAATAGAAACAATAACAACAACAGAAACGACGACAACAACCGCAACAACCCATCTACTGATGACTCGAGTTCTGAGGATGAGGAAGTTGTGTCCGAAGAGGGAGGTGAACAAAATAGGGTTTCGGAGTCCACCGAAAGAGTAACTAATCTAGAATCCACTAGACTTCCGGAATCCACCGGAAGGAGTAATTTGTAATCCACCAAATTTGAGAAAAATCTCTATATTTTTATTCAATCAAAAAGTTGCCTTCAAGGCTACAATAATTTAGCTTAAATAGGAGTGACAAATAAAATTAACAAATCTCCTAAAGATTGTAAAAATAAAAACAACAAACCTAGCTAAATAAAAATTACAAATCTACCTAAAATATAAAAATAACTAACCTAGGTGAAATATAAAAATAAGGAATCAACCTAAAATATAATAGAACTAAATCTAACAAAAATAATAAAATACAGAAGAAATCCTCCTACATCATTTTCGTTGGACAAATGGATAGGACATTGCACCTTGAAATATAGATTTCCTAGATTGTATAGTATAGGAAACAACAAGGAGGCTAAGCTGAATGAAGTTTGTAATTTTGTCGAAGGAACACAAGAATGAACATGGATTGGGGATTGAGGTTGTTTCAATGGGAAGAGGAGTTAATTGACGATTGTCCAGACTTCATTAAATAGTTTTTACTTACAGGAAGGAGTGGATAATCAATGAAGATGAGGAGGTTTCTCTTTAGGTACTTACATGGTTCGAGCGCTTATAAAGTGGTAGAGAAGGATATAATGGAGGCCGAGGTTCCAAATGATAGTAACGGGAAAGCATGGCATAATGACGTTCCCCTCAAGATAAAGGTGTTTGTTTTGAGACTGGTGGTAGTGGTGTATTTTGCAGTATCATATATGCAGAACTGTTGTGTTAGTTGTGTGATTTGAGATTACCTTGGCATTGTGTTCTGGTGTGGTTTAATTGTGAGGACTATGTTATTTGGTTGTAGGGTGGCAGTGTTGAGAACCCCATGTGCTGTCTTTTTGATGGAATCTATGAATTATGGGAGGTGGATTTTGTTGCAGGCTGGGTGGTTCGGTTTAAAATAGGTTGCTGACGGTGAAGGATATTAGTGGTTCGTGGCGGGAAGCTAATTGTTGCTAACACTGAGGAATTAAAGGTGTGGATTATGTGTGGCTAGTGTATGAATCTTGAGCAAGAGTGAATTATTTGAACATTCTGCACAGTATGCTCTCCTACCAACAACGTAATTCATATTGATATACACATTGTGGAGATTTAATATAACATAAAGATTTTATTGGATGAGGCGGCTAGGTGTGCTGCGATTATGCTGCGGCCAAACAATGTTTGAACACTATGCTTCCACAATGTGTAGTCTTTTACCTCACAAAGGACTTTAGTAAATACTATGCTTCCATCCTAAAGGGATAGTGGGCTGTGTGCTGTGTTTCAGTGTGGTCTGCATATTATATTAGTTGGATCGCAGGGTACAATTTTTGTGTCATTTTCTTTCTGACCTGAGCTGTGTTTTTTTTTTTGACTAAAAAAGAGCTGTGTTTTTAATATCCCCAAAACTTGTGCTTGCATTAATAAAATTTGCCATTTCAAAACAATGGCAAAAGCGTATACTGTAACATTTTCAGTCATAGCAGACGTACCGGCAATGTAGTCAGGTTCTCGCACCGGGTCTTAGGTTCTTAAGATCCTACGATCCCGTGAAGGCCAAACGAGCTTAGAACCCATGTAGGTTCCTTTTTTGACCTGTTTGTAGTCAGGTTCTCGCACCGGCTCATAGGTTCTTACGATCCTATAGGGTTTTTTGACCTGAGCTCTAGACGGCGCCGTCGTGAACCTCGCCGGCGGTTAGTGTATGTTTGTTCTCACTCCTTTTTCACTTTCGTTAACTCCTCTCTCACTTTCAACCATCTCTTTCACTCAAACCTCTGTCCTCACTGAAACTTTCTGAACTCATCTCTTTCACTCTCAAGTTCCAACCCTCTATTTTCATTTTATTTTTTTAACCCTACTGTTGCTTCTTCTAACCCTCTGTTATGAACTTATGAACATTTGGAATGATGTCTATGAAATATTAATTGTTTTGTTCATGTACTATATTTTTTTTGTGTTTATGTGTATATGTATATATGTGAAGTTACAATTTTACCCTTGAGTAGGATCTTACGAATCGAGGTACGATCCTGATCTTACAATTCTCAACCAGCCTACCGATCCTACGTAGGATCGCGAACCTGACTACATTGCGTACCGGAATAACAGATGATTTGTGTTTTTCTAAGGATTCTGAAGTAAAAGTTGAAAGATATGCCTCACTATGTGACAATAAGAGAATATAACTTTTGTCTTATATGTTCAATATTTTTTTACTGTTTTCAGTAATCATGAGTCAGAACTCAGAATTATGAACTATTGAGCATTTTGAGTTAATTTTATGTCACTTTTTTATACTACTGATTTGTATCTGTATTCATCTTATTTTTATTTGTATATAGTGTACATTTTACTTTTATTATTGATTATTTCAACTGAACCAGTTTGTGGCTTCCTCTAACCGGTATTTCACATGGCAGTTTTTTTGCTTTTTGTTTTTCTCTTTTTTCTTTTGCAGTACTGGTATTAATAACACTGATCTAAATGAATCCCTTTAGATACTAACATTTATCTCAACTAGTTCATATTAATGTTATCTACTGTGAGATCTTGATCGAATTATAACTTGGACATTGTTTATATGAATCAGATTATCAGAACAAAATAGATTCTCACAACCAGAAAATAAAGGATGCTAGATCGGAAACTGCTGCCGATGCAGAACTAGAGCTTTTGCAGAGAGAACTCGATGAAGAACTTGAAAAAGAACGCTTGTTGAAAGAGGAGTTTAGATAAGTCTCTATTTGTTTTCTGTTTTTCAATTACGTGCCCTTTTTAGATTTTAATTTTCTCGAACTGATGTATCTTATCATCCATCTTGCGTCAACACAGCCATCGGCAACGAGTTTAATGATCTAGAACAACAACAGATTTCTCTCCGTGAGCAGAAAAAGAAATTACTGAAAATTGAGCAAGAAAAGCAGAGAACACGGTATGTGCATTGCAAATCTTGAATCTAAAATTGTAAACTGGCCTCATATATGTAATTGTTATTCATGTTATCTTCGATATGATGGTCTTAATCAGATGAATGTGCTTTCTCATATAAGTTGGAAATACATGTAATCTTCTATTTTGTTTCAGGATGCTACTTTCGATGTATGCTTCTGTGACAAATATTGTTCCAAACTTGGATGACCAATCAAAAATTTCAGGCTGTATCCTTTTGTTCAATTTACCATCCTCTTTCCGTCTGTGTTTCGCCTTCATTTGTTCTGTAAATGATATTATTTGTCCTTTCAAAAGCCAAGAATTGTTTGCTCCTTAAACTTTAATTGCAGATATTGTTGAAAAGGAAAAAAATGCAGTGGAGAAATTTGAATTCGACACATCGCAGATGACAACCCTTGACGTATGCAATGACATGTGGAAAATAATAAGTAGTTGATGGATGTCAAACATGGCTTAGTCGGATTTGTAATATGTAATTTCTCAAATTCAGTACCATGTTAGGAATGAAAATCTTACGTTGTTGATTGAAGAGTTCAATGTCTCAATTTATTATGAATGAAAATCTTGCAATGTTGATATTAAGATGTTGATTAGTAAGTTTCATTGATGTGTATTTCATGTCAAGAAATTGATACTAATTTGAATATTCACATACGATGTGCAGTATACTTGGAATCTTATCGCTGATTTATATTGATCATAATCTTGCTGTTAAATATGCTTGGATCTCAACCCCAAAAAATAGCTCAAAGGGTGAGGTTGCCCTCACATATTTATACACTTCACATCTCGGGAACCTAAGCAATGTGGGACTTCAAACAAATTCCAACAACACAAACTACATATTCAACACCCACCCTCACGCCTAGCGTGGTCCTGGGTCAAATGCCCACATTGCAGTCCTCAGTGGCGGAGCCAGAAATGGTATTAAGCCCGGGCACAATTTTAACCACAAATGCAAAAATATTTATTGGTTTAAGGTTTTCGAATCGATCAGATGGTTTTAAACTAATAATATATATTATTTATATACTTAAATTATAATAAAAGTAATTAATTTTAAGAATTTCATCTAAATATTTGATTTATAATAATTATATAAGTAAAAGTCATAAATTCCCCACAATTCTACATATAAAAGAAAGTAGAATTACAACATATTTTACATATTTGAGATTAACACAAAAGAATAATATTTTTTTGGTATTTTGGGTTATACTTAAGCATGAGGTAAAAAATTAAAATCAAATAAAAACAATAATAATACATTTGTTTACTATTTTTACCATATATAAAAAGGGAAACAAAATTGATATTTTTAGTATTTTTTATAAAGATTTTTTTGTGATTTTTAGATATGTTTAATAAAGAAAATAACATAAAATTAACTTAAATGAAACAAATGGTAATTTTGATAACATATATGTAAACAAATAAAGAAAACAAAACCAAAATAAACATAAAGTTTTGATAAATGATAGGAAGCTGGGAGTTGAACACAGGCTCCCTGTGTGACCAATTCATCTCTCGACCACTGAGCTGGTGCGGACGCTTGTGTCTAAATGAGGCTTCATTAATATATATAAATATATATTAAAACAACCCTTTAATCTCCTGTTCATCATCTTCAACCTCCAAACCAACCAAAATTATAAATCGAATTTTTCAATTCTAGCACCAAATTGGACAAGTAAATATACCATTTTGCTCAGAATTTCATGAGGATTATGAATATACACTTAAATTTTATTAATTCTTACTCAAACATTCGAATTTTCAGATCAAAGTAACAACCCTAAAAAAAAAAAATTGGGTGCCGAGCCCGAGCACGTGCCAGGGCATGCCGGGTGGTGGATCCGCCCCTGGCAGTCCTTAACCCGGCTCTGATACCATGTTAAATATGCTTGGATCTCAACCCCAAAAGCTAACTCAAAGGGTGAGGTTGCCCTCACATATTTATACACTTCACATCCCGGGAACCTAAGCAATGTGGGACTTCAAACAAATTCCAACAACACAAACTACATATTCAACACTTGCTTCATCAACAAATGGTCTTGGTAGAGATCTACTAATATTGTACCGGAAGAAAATTGAAAGTGTAGATATTTGATTTGTGTCGATTGTCGAAGCAACATGGGGCTGATTCAACATGTAGGTACATGAGGCAAGAGCATGAACTACACCATTCGCTCGTCTTCTATTAAACTAAACATGAGATGTTTTAAAATGGGAAGAAAATAAACGATTACATTCAATCATAATGTTACCAAACCAAACTCCTACTTGATCCAGTTGCAACTCACTGAACCACTCGAGTGCATAAAGAAAACGCAAAGCTTCGTCTATATCCACATTACTAATAGGACTCTTCCACGTAGTTTTTGCGAGAACAAAATGTCCTTCATCACGAATACATATATCAATACCAACATGGATTCGGTTCAAAAAAAGGATGCGTCCATCTTTGCATAATCAACCGGTAGCAGTAAGAGCTTATTAAATATGAGAAAATTGAGCTCTAATACGGCTATATATATTTGATAATTTATATTCAATTTACATGCTATCTTGGATCTCAGGATTTTTGGAATTGAATGGTAAGATCATGCTTGTTGAATAGAACTTGAGTTCTAGCTATGTAATTGTTTTTTTTTTTTTTAAATCCAAATTTTATTGAAGAATCTTCTACTAGTTTTAGTATATAATGTGCAAAGAGTAGAAAAATAAAGATAGTAATTCTATAAACAGCGAAGGATTTGTTCGTGAAATCTTACTATTGTTAAAACAGAAAATGGTAAAACAGTTTTATTGATCACATTCATCGTGAACCCTTCGTGATAAAAAGCTCTCGCTATTACCATTTTCCATTTTGAAACAGCATAAACCAGTACAGAAAACTAATTCAGAATAGTTAGAAAAACCATTTCATAAAGTAGGTTGAAAACCTTGTTCAGTTTGAAAATGAGAATTTAAGCATTTCCTACATTACTTGGATATAACATAATATTACTTCTCCTTTATGCATAATCATAGATTACCATTTATGGAACAATGTTTCAAACAATATATGTGGACAAACATTGTCTTAAAAACATTCATAGTTGGTATAGAAAACAACAGAGGAACATGAAACTAATAAATCCATAAGAAATAACATATTAGCAATGCTTTCAAGTTTCAACATTGACACATCCTAACATTTGACTAAATCCTTTGCATAGGATGAACACTGCATGCTTTAAAGAAAAAAAATAAAATATCATGTACTACGAAATTTCGGTCCTTAAAAAGAACATAAAAGAAAAAAGAAATCAAATGGTTGGTGCAGTGCAGGGGATACCTTTTCTGGTCATTCTTCAATAACAAGAAAAGTGTATGCATGTTGCGGCGTAAATAATTTTAAAGCATAGAAGAAGTGCGAAGACGGTGGAATTACCATACACTTGGTACAATCCATAAAGGATAAGGAACATCATCATCCTTTGATGTCTCCACAGGAAAGTAGTTGAAGCTGCTATCAGTCAAATCAAACATCCCCAACTGTAAACCTGGCCATGGATCCGTAGGACATCGAAAATGAACAGCAAAATAGATCCTATTCCCTCTAGTTAACTCTTCATTGCAACTTAGTTGATCCCTTGACATTACCATGGTGTTCCAACCACTAACAAAAGCTACTCTATCTTCAAGCTTCACATTCTGCCACTCAATAGGATCCTTGCTTGTGTCCAACTTTAAGACTTTAAAGCCGGTAATTTTAGGTGGATCGGCATATGATGTTATAATTCTCAAACGGTCAGCAGCGGCATGTTGAGTATCATACTCAGGTTTGGCAAACATTGATAAATAAATGATGTATAACTCTCTTAGGGCTTCATTTTTGGCTAGAAAACAATAAGCATGGGTGCTAATTATACTCGAGTCTGATAGTCTTATTTCTGGAATCTTGACCAACACTTCAGCCTTTGGAAGTCCATTAGTTGCGTCTTTGAGATCACAAACCAATAGAGAATTTGAGCATGAATCATTTACATACAATTTTGTACCAATAATTTCCACGTCCTTAAAATAAGACCCTGAATCCTTATCTGACTCAACTATATTCCATGACTTATCAAAGAGTTTATAAATTGCAATGTGACAAAAATCGCTCAAAATACCGACTAAATAACAATCAGATTTATCACAATTTGGTTTCGAAGAGGCCACTACTTTTCTCACACATGTTATTCCATTACTTCCGACGTTAGAGTTGGAAGGCAAGGACAACTTTGATGGTATCAAGATTCTAACTTTAGTCACTGGATTCAAGAAGAAAAATTTCGCAAAACCTTTTTCAGAATAGTCATTCACAATCAACCAGCCTTCAACTGAGCCAACACATCTATTAGTGCGCAACAACGGTGGTGTTCCAAGATGATGTACACTTTTGGTACTCAAACTAAAAAAGAACCTTGAATTGTTGGATTGTAGGAAAACTTGTGGCTGTTCAGGTAAATGGCAGCATTGCTTGTTTTCGATGACATTCGAAATTGTTTTCCTACAATAACGGCATATTGTTCTCAATACAAGGTAATCTTTAAGGGGCAAACGCTTCAGAATCACTTCCAATACATCAACCGGTTGATTTGTCAATATGTCGTTTTCATCCATCTCGTATTTTTTCACTGAGCCGCTGCAAAAAGTAACTATAAGTTTCATACATATATATAAAAGATTAATTGATGTGTCATGACCTATGAAGCCCACATACTCCTAAATTAGAGATGTGTACTTTGTGCATGGTCATGGAGCCGCTGCAAATGCAATGCGCAATGCGATTGTTGCGGTGTGAAGTCATTTTGAAATTTCACAACTTATATAGAATGACACCACTATGCCACTACACTATTTTACCCACAATTACATTTTATTTCATAAGCACGATTCGAATGTACCTCGAGAGATTGTTAAAAAGGAAGGTTTTTCATTAGATTTGAGGCGAATTAGAATTTGAGTTTCATAAATTTTATTTTTTGGTGAGAAAATTTGAACAAACATGACCAAAATAATCTAATGCAGTTTGTCATGCGGTTACAATACACGTAACTTACCGCATCAGCAATACTGCGGTTAGTTTACATGTATATAACTTTCGTTAACGTATAGGCCGTATTGTATCATGAATTTCAACAAAATTTAAGAAAAAGAATTCATAGGTCGAGAGACATCACTATAAGAAAAAGAATTCCAATTACTTTTATACTTCAAAACCTAACAATAATATGCAGAAGAATAAATAATGGAGTATTATAGTAATTAAGTGAAAAAATACAACTCAGAACACTGGCATACTAAATCAGCAGCGGATATATAAAAGAAAAACTGATAAATCAGAAACAGAAAAATAACATGTAATCAGAGATTGCACATACATCATAGAAGATTTAAGAGGTGAGATTAATTTCAAGTAGCTCCACTATCAATCATGAGAAACCCTTGTCCATTGGTACGCTTAAACCTTCATACTATATTTTGTATACTCCACACTTTTTAGTTTTTATAGACACCCTTAATTATCGAATCTGTTTGTTATAAGAAATAGATATGTTTTTAGTTTTTTTAAGGGGCCAAAGTAACTTAATTAATAAATCGAATATAGACAATATTTTTATATATATCCAGCTTCTTAATATGTGCTCTGATATGATCCACCGTTTAATTTAAGAAATAAATATGTTTTTAGTTTTTTTTTTGTTTTGAAAAAAATATGTTTTTAGTCTTTTTAAATATTCCAAATTTTATTTTTGGACCCTCTAAAAGTTTCTTTTGAACTTTAATTTCTCTACATTTTTAGTTTTCTATTTTAGTCCTTCTTTTTCACAAAAGTTCATGTAACATATTCGAAATAACTTATTTTGATGACATCATTCGTAAGACCTTGAAATATGGTTAGTTTAATTATTTATTTATTTAATCGTTAATTCAAAGTTACAGACACTTATCTTGTTGCATATAGTTCCTTTAACACTTGTCATGTTGCGTTAACACTTGTTATGCTGCGTTATTTGTTTTGACACTTGTCTTCATAATGTACTTTAGATCATTCAAGCATCAGTAATCAAAGTGATTGTACATGTGTTTTTTAAAATAGAGCATCTATGTTCTCTTGTGGTTCTTATCCAAATATTTAAAGGACTAAAATTTGATTTTTTTTTTTCAAGAGACTAAAAATGAAAGTTGATATTTATAAATTTAGAAATATCAAAAACATTTTAAACCCTTAATTTAATACTACTAAATATGATAAATTATAAATGCAATAATCCATGTTTTTATAAAATTCTCTTAGTTCTCTTTGGTTCTTAAAGATGCAAATTTAGTGTATACCATGTTTTTCTTTTAAGCAACAAAACAATTAAGATCAGATGGTTAATGAGTTCAATTTAAGAAACAAATAGTAGTTTGGAAAACTTTGAATTAAATTTTTTAATAGATTAATTATTAAACACTATTACTACATAAAGTGATGCATGTTGCTTAGTGCAATTAATTTAGTCTGTGAACTTCAATGTTGCTTTATTTATTTATTTATTTATTTATTCATCTCTCTCATAATAAATGGAGCAAAATTAAACCCGGCAAATATCTGTTGCCATAGCTAGCACAACCCTTTGCACTAGGGGTGTACATGGGTTGGACAAATCCGGTCGATCCGGTCAAACCCACCCAACCCAACCCAAAAAAGTGGGTTGGGTCGGACAAGTGGGTGGATATGGATTTCAAAAATGAAAAACCCATTAAAAAAATTGAGTTTCGGGTAAAACCGGACCCAACCCAAAAAACCGACTAACCCACTAGTGTTATGTTTCTTGAAATTTTTTTATGAAAATACTAAAGATTTTTTTATTTGATTATTAAATATTTTTATATTGAAAATGAATTATACTATTTTTTACAAAAATAAAAAAGATTGAATAATTTTTATAAACAAATATGATAACTTTTCGCATTATTTTTTTAAAATTTTAAAAAATTGAATAATTTTCATAAACAAATATAGTGATTCATGGTTTAGTCATTTGATATTAAAAAAAGCAAAAAAATCATTTGTATAACACGCTGTCCAGCCCGTAAATTAGTAGATTTACACAAAAAAATGAGTGATTATTTTTTATAGTGAAAAAAAGTTACCCTATTTTTCAAGAAGATACATTGATTGAGTTATTTTTATGAGAAAATATAATGATTCAATATTTAGATATTTAATAAAAAAAACTAGAAAAATAATTTGGTAACCCACAACCCAACCCAATCCAACCCGACAATTAGTGGATTTACCCAACCCGGCCCAATGTTATAACGGGTGGTTATTTTACTAAACCCAACCCGAAGTACCATATGTGATTTGAGTTTTGGTTTTGGCCAAACCCAACCCAATCCGGCCCACGTACACCCCTATGCACACTAGGAACAGATGCGAAATAGGCACAATTCTCTATATCATTGAGAATGAACACAAGATAGGAACAAAATGAACCACACAATTTTGAAAATGAATAAAGATGGATAAGAGAAACAGCGAACACTTGATTACAATGATCACATATTATACAAGGTATTTATAAGGATATTACTTGCACATCACGTTACTAATAGTTATTAACACACAAAAAACATACACAACTAATCACTGAAGGCTTGACTTGCACAATAAGTAAGCTCACATAACTTGAATTATCACATATGACATACCATCAACATTCCATCTTAATTCACGTTTCAACTCAATACCCATCAAACTTGTCAATCTTGTGAAAGTTTCAATTGTTACACCCTTTGTAAGTAAGTCTGCTATTTGCATTTCACTTCTACAATGCTTTAGTTTCATAATCCCTTCGCTAACCTGTTTTTTAGGTAATGGAACTTCATCTCTATGTGTTTGCTTCGTCTATGGGCAACATGGTGCTTAGCTAGTTTGATTGTAAATTGGTTATCAACCTTGATGATCAATAAATCACACTTCACATTACTTAAGCTCATTCATCAAATTACTTAACCACACAACTCGACAAGGAAGCTTCTATATATATTATGCTTCACAAGCTATAACAAGTTTTTTCCTTGAGCGCACTAAGAGATTGGTGCTTCTCCAACTAGAAAGATCTAGCCTGCATTTGGTTTTCTATATCGTTGTGAGTTGTCTCCACAGTAATAAGAATCAGTGTAACCAATCAATTTGAAGCTTCCTCCTCTGTCTAAGTGTTGGAAATCAAGGTTTTAAATTGCGATTGCGGTCGCCATTGCGGTTGCGGCTATTGCGGTGTGAAATAATTTTCTCTCCGCACAAATACATAATAAAAACTAAATTATTGTAATATCTTATATATCTTTTATTTATAATTCTCTCTACCACAATGGCAAATTAACCAAACCCAGTGCAGAAATCAAACTTCCAAACACAACCCAGAACAACATGAGTGAAAATTCAGTGGTTCGGTTTATTTCATCTTCTTCTTTTCTTCAAATGTTCATCTAAATTCTAATTTTCTGCTTGATGCGGCCCGTTGCGGTCAAAACGTCGTTGCGTTGCGGTTTTGTTGCGGCATCGAGTGTGATTTATGTTCACACTGCAATTGCGGTATGATGCGGTTGCGGTGCCTTCCGTATCCGCAATATTGCAGCCGCATCAGGTGATGCGGTCCGCAATTTAAAACCTTGCTGGAAATATAAGATATCATTATCCAATGTCCCTTTTATGTATCTTAGTATTGCAGCAACTAAGTGAGATATCTCTCAATTAGTTTTTTGCACTTAAAAATGTTGGTTTAATATATTTTAAATAAGGAGACCGACAACCCGTGATAATATTCAATGATCAAAAGTAATGAAATTACAAGAAAACTCATTAAAGAAATTAGTTTTAATTTAAGAAGTTATTAATTTTTTGTAATGTAATAATGAAATGTAAACAACTAATCCATCTCCGGATGAATATACATTATCATATTGGGTGATTCTAATCTTTTTCTTATACAACTCCCTACCAATTGTTTCATCATTATTCTTGATTTTGGTTCATCTACTCGCCTTGATTTGGTTTATCTACTCTATTGATGCTTCGGGTGCATTTAATTTTTCATGAATGGTTGAATACAGGAGAATATTTGGTTCTGATATATATATATATATATATATGGATAGAATAAAAGGCTCTTTAGATAGATGAGTGAGTCAACAATTCATAATATGGATCATGTGTGAAGTGGTATCATAGTTACTGGTTGTTTAGAAATGATTTGTTTTAGCTCCTCGTGATTCAGCTGGAGTGAATACAGAAGGTATTGTTCAGATGTTGATGTGATGATTTCTTGATCTTTGTATGGGGGAAAGGTACCTGCAAAATTATTAGCACCCCGACGCTCAAGTCAGTATTTGAATGGGGTGATAAAGAGTGAGTAAATGGCGGCGCAAATATTTCATACTTAGGGATTGATGTATGAATGCTTATATATAGGAGAATATCAGGGTTTTACAGTATAATGAGGTCTCTCATGTGCAGAGGATCGACCATATATAACACCTGGATTGCCCTTTCCACGGGAACACGTTAGGACGTGGTGGACATTTGACCTCTGTCCCTGCTTGTTGCTTTGGTTCCGTGGTCGTTGTACCACATAATTGTGCTTATCCCATTTTGATGGGCCTTCGTATGTGTTGGGCTTTTAGCCGATCCAGAGCAGTTACGACGCATAGTTAATTTTATTGAGTTGAAAGTACACATAAGGGCAAGAAGGGGACTACAACCTAATGACACCAAATAATGCTTCTTATAATTTGTACCTTTCTTCTTCTTTTTTTCTTTTTTTTCTTTCTTTAAGCAAATTGTTCTTGGTGTATAGAATATCCACTTTTTTATGATGATCTAAGGAATGAATATATTATCTAATTTTTATAGGACAATATATGCTTCTACTATGTCTACAACTATGTTACGTTACTAAGTGGTTACTATATGTTTCTGGAGTTTCGCTCTGTGGCTTAATTATAGTGGAGTTTCGTTATAGATTCGCTGTTCAAATTTTTTAAATTTTAATATTTATAACTATGCTTTATGTAACTAAGAAGTTATGTATTCCCTCGTCTCTTTTTATAAGATATAGTTTGACAAAATTTGAATATTAAGAAAGTGAGTATTAGTATTAAATTGATTGAAAAATTTTACAGTATTGATTTTTCATATTTACCCTTACAATTAATTGTAGTGCTTTGTATCAAACAAAAACAATTAATGTTTCAAAAAACTATGTAAATTAAATAAGGGTAAGTTTGAAAACAAAATAATTAATGTCATTGACAATTGCAAAAGAGTCTTATAAAAATGGATATTTTTTTTGTCAAACTAACTCTTATAAAAAAGGACGGAGGAAGTATATAGCAGTCCCCTTCCTCGGGATATACTGAATCTCATATCCATTATGTTTTGACCATCTCTTTAAATTTTTGGCGGCTTCCACGGAGTGGAAGACTTTTAGAAATTTTATTGGAGAAAGTTCCTAGAATCCCAATCATCATTGGTTGTATAGACTACAATTATTGTGAAAAGAGTTTACTCTTTTTATAGCATATCTGAAACGAGCTTACAAATTTAAAATGATTTATTTTTGTGGCTTATTATATATTCTTGCTCATCTAGTGGATATTTGATCATGGCCGATGTTAAAAACTTATCTAAGCTAATGAATCTAGTTACAAGAAAACATCATTAACTTGTTAGTTGGAAAAGATTTGTCTTATTTGGCTTGTCTTGTCTTACTCTCTTTTGCCAAAGGCTCTAATGAATTTGTTATAATGACTTCATGCAAACGTTCCCTCAGTTTGTATGTTTATTCGTCGCTATCATTTCAAGTTGTGAAACTTATTCCAAAAGGAGATATCCGTGGAAGGTTATCGACTTTGTTGTGTTTAATAATACTATTTATGTTCTCATCAATATGGCTGAAATAGGGGTACTTAACAATAACATTGCAAGTTTGAAATTTCTAAAACCGAAGAATAATCTCAATGTAACTTCTTTGTCATATAATTTACTTAGGAACCATGGGGAGTATCTAGTGGTTCACTTTGTACCAAATAAAACTATTGGATGTCTACAAGATTGATTGGGAAACAATGACTTATCTCAAAGTTAGAAACTTTGGGTGACCTCACATTATTTTATTCGCCTTACAAATGCTATGCGCTAGCGAAAGTTATCTCAAGTGTGAAAGCAGCCTACATGTGCGTATTATATTACTTGAGATAACTTTTATACTTTAGATAACTTTCTCTAACGCTTAGTATTTGTAAGACGAATGAAATAATGCCAGGCCAGCCAAAGTTTCTAACATGGGATAAGTCATTGTTTCTCAATCTATCCTGTAGACAATCCAATAGTTTATTCGATACAAAGTGAACTATTAGATAAGCTCTCCATCGAACCTAAGTAAATTATATGACCAATAAATTACACTGAGATTATTCTTCAGTTTTAGAAATTTCAAAACTTGTAGAGTTCAAGTTAAGTACCCTTATTTTAGTCTTGTTGGCGAGAACATAAATAGTATAGTTAAATACAACAAAGTCCACAACCTTTCATGGATATGCTCATTTAGAATAAGTTTCGCAACTAGAATATAAGGACCGGTAAAAATACAAATTGAGAAAACGTTTGTACGAAGCCATTATGAAAAATTAATCAGAGTCTTTGGCAAAAGTGAGTAATACACGACAAGCAAAATAAATTTGACAACCTCACTAGAAAATTTGGTGAGTTTAGGAACCTTAATTGTTCGAGGAATTTCTGATTGCAAAACTACATTAGCGATAGAAAACACAAAATATAACCTATTTTTATAACCAAGATTAAAACCTTTTCTATTTAAGACCCTTTCTACGACATGTTGGACCCAAACATTTTTTCTTATTTATTGAATTATATTGTCAGTAGTATATCAAAATAAAGGTTTACAAGCTATATAATATCAGCATAAATAACATATATAATATACTAATTGATGACACTCGGTCATATGATGTTTTTAAAGTCATTTTATAAGTAGTTTTGAGTCAAATTGAGTCATTTAAGTACTGTTTTAGTCAAGTTTGCACGAAGTTAAAGATAATTGAATATCAATGCAAGAATTTTAATAGTATTTAAACAAATATTCAACTACATTATATACCACACAATGATCATGTTAAATAATGTCACATCGATAGGGTATGTTTATCACTTACGTAGTACAAGAAGAATTTCAATTCATTTTTTTTTACTAAAATTTCAATTCATTTTAAACAAGAATTTCTATAAATTAATATATTGCATAAAATAGAGGAACTTTATAAATAGAAATAGTTTATGCCTTAAAAAAAGTTTCTTATAATCTCAAACAAAAGATCTCAGTATTAATAAATAAGAAATATAACAATGTACTTTATAAATATCATGTCACCAGAAAATTCTATTACAGATACTACTCGAACCATATTTTTATTAAATCAAAAGTACATTGAACAATATAATATTAAATATGATTAAAATAAATTTTATTATTTTACTAAACAAATTTTACGTAATTGTATCCACGATAAGTGAGATTATGATAACACAAATTAAGAATGATTGCATAATCATCCATAATAGAACTCTCAAATTAATTTGATATGAAATACTCTTAACATATTTTATTTTTCTTAATCGAGTACATTAACGAGATAAATCTATATATAAAATATTTAAAGAGTTATAAATTTAAATATATATTCTAAAGAATAATTTCATTTTATATATATAATTGTACATTTTATATTTTCAAAACAGTAGTAGACAATATTATAAATAAATTTCTCATTAGATGCAATCATATAATTAGTCATAAAAGGTAGAAAATAATAAAATTACAACTAACCTCAGGGAGAATAACTTTCATCCTTGTAAGTAGAGTTACAAAGCTTTGATGACTTGACGAGAATATCATATAAGCTTACATGTTGTCATTCCAAGTGGTTCATAAATCAAACATGAACTGTTATATCAAAATATAAAATATAAGACTCTAATTTAATATGTTCAATTTAAATTGCCTAAAGAAATGCTCAAAATATTTGTTTTGGCAATATCTTACTAGTGAGCATGAAATAACCACCAAACAACATAAATATAAATTCATTTACATAATATTTGGTGTCATAATTAACAAAAATTAGTCCCATGAGCATAGCTCATTTGACAGGGACATTGCATTATATATGTAGTGGGTTGGGGTTCGAACTCTGATCATCTCACTTATTCACCTTAAGATTCTGTTTGGATTAATGGAATGAAGTGAAGTAGAGTGGAGTGGAATGGAGCGCGATGAAATAAATCTTACATTCCATTGTATATTTCAAAAAGGATAGAACAAAATTGAAGATAAGTGGTGCTATGAGATGAAATCCCTTTCCATTCCATCCCATCTCATTCCATCAATCCAAACATAGCCTAATGGTGGAATTTCTAACCACTAGAATACTTGAAAATAAAAATTAATAAAAATGAAGCCTAAAATAATGTCACACTACACTATAGTAAAACAACACTTCACATTACTGTTACTTCAAGAGATTTACAAAAAAACAATAATTTATGCTCAAATCTTGAGAATATATGATTTAAAGTTGTATATGATTCTCAGATAAATTAATCACCTAATATATAAGATTTTACAAAATAAATGTTCAATCCCACAAATCAAAAATTTGATATTAAAATTAAAATCAAAGAAATATTCTTGGTTTGAATTTATTTAAAATAAAATTTTCTCGATATAAGTCAAATCATATTTTATTTGAAAATAAAATATCAAATCAATATATTATGGAATAAAATCAAATCTTTAATGTTACATAAATATGGAGATCGAGATATATAAACGAATAAGGAATATGGACAAATACATTGAACAACACAAAATTTTGAGAAGATAATTTTTAAAACTATAAATTATTCTCAAATAAATAAATAAATTAATATAAAAGATCTCTAGGTGTTCAAAAAATCTAAAATGGTCTCAACCAAGGTAATGAAAACCGGATCAGATCAGTCGGTTAGATCTGTTGAATCGAGAATCATACCTCAATCTGGTCCAATAGACACAGAAAACCGTTGGAGCACATAACCTATATATGAATCTGAAAACCAGATGAAAACTAGAAAAAATTGTGAAAATTGAATGTTTTTTTCGGTTTGAAAGATTGGTCAACATTTTTTTTTTAGACAAAAGATCAAAAACAAGCTCCACTATAAGCTAATAAAGCCGCCGATATGAAGTTTTCATGGCGAGCAAGCATGGATCTAAGAAGAACAAGAAGAAAATGGGGAGATATAAAATGAAATAATGAAAAAAAGAAAAAGAAGAAGGAAGATGCATTACAAAGGAGAGAGATGAGAGATTATAGAGGGTGGCGGCTACCTATTTGATTTTAGATGAGAGATTAACTTTTAGGTTTTCAGTTCTATAAATATATCGACATATGTGGGCTTGGGCCAGAATCCCACACAAAAAAAAGAAATTTTCCTCGTCCGCCCTGGATATTTCTTTTACACCCCCCAAAATTCCTATTTTGTCTTTAAACACATTTCGGAAAAGGTTTTCCAAAAATATCCCTTTATACACAAAAACACAAACAAGCAATTAACAAACCCACATTTTTGTCAAATTTTCCCACTCACTTCTTCCTCCGCAACATCACACAACCCTCCTGAAACACCACAGTCTCTATCCCTATCTCTATCTCTCTCCCTCCTTCCCTCCGTCTCCCTCCCCACCACATTGTCACCTTCAACCCTTCTCCAAATTCATAGAGCATTCAATGAAGAAATTGAATTACAAGATATGACGAGTTTGGATTATGTTTGGTTTTTAATGATGAGTTTGATGAATATTAAATTATTGACATTATTAATTCAATTAGGTTATCAAATTTGCGTTTCAGATCAAAGATACCGTGATTTTGGAAAATGTTTTCCAAAATCCCTTTGAAACATGTTTTCTGAACAAGTTTCGGATTCTATGTTCCGAAAGTCTAGAATTTGTAGGAATTTTCCAAAATTGTTTTCCAAAATTGTTTAATCGCTATAAAAGTTGTGAAAATAGTATTTGAAATAGTGGAATGTGAATAAAAAAATACAACTTACAACTTCATCTTCAAACGACTCAAACGAACACTAAAAATAACAACTTCCACTTCGAACTATAGAAACAAACATCTTTCGAAATATATTAATCTCTGAGAAATTTTGGAAAATAGTTTCTGAAATACTGGAATGTGAATGAAAAAAAATGACAACTTCATCTTCAAACGACAAAAACAAACATTAAAAATAAAAACTTCATCTTCATACGATACAAACGAACATCAAAAAATAGAAAATATTAAATAAAATAAAAATCTGACAATTTCATGGTCGAATGTGTATAAAGAGACATTTCGAAAAACATTTTCCGCAAGAAATTGTACATAGGAAAACATTTTGAAATAAGTTTAAGAGCAAAAGTGGAAATTGGGGGGTCTGGGGGACCGAACCCTGGTCTAAGCATTGAACCTCGATCCCACAAACATGTCGGTTTAATGACTAGTCCGTTTCTAATTATCTTGGTATTGACTAAAACATGATGCGACCCAGAATGTTATTGCGGTACATGTGATGCGAGACAACGTTGAGATATTGATTTTAGTCGTGATTCATATACAAAGAGGAACACCCAATTTAATTTATAGAATCATCAAACTAAATGAGAGGAACATTTTATTCTACATGTGAATTATATATTTAAGGTGAGAATTACGAGAAGGGGGGTTGAATAGGGGGTTGAATTGAAGAGGTTTAGTAGATTTACCACTTGACTTCAAAGCAACAGATTTAGAATTCTTAAGATGTTCATCTCCCATAAGCTCTAACTCATGAACCTTAAGAGAGCTTATTAGATTCTAGCTTTGGATCGATCATTCAAATCTTTTGCTTCTTGAATGGTAGTAACCTTTGGTGTCCATTTGGCGGGAAGACTCATAAGAATCTTTGAAGCTGTATAGCTTTTCTTCAGAACTTGAAGTCCAGACACAATAATTTATAACCATGCAAACATGGTTTTAATATCTTCATCTTCCTTCATTATGAATAACTCATATTGTTGAGCCAAGAGATTATCCTTTGCTTCTTTCACTTGCTCGTTCCCTTCATAGGTAGCATCACAATACCACTACATACATTATGATGCTGAAGCATGCAAGAAAGAGACCTCTAACGCTCAAGCACACAAGACTTCAATTCTTTCATTTTTTTTTTTTTTTTTTATATTTTTATTTTGGTCATTTTCTAGTTTTATTAATTTATTAATTTAAAGAGTATCTCGTGAGCACTCGTTAGCAAGACCCTAAAATAAATACACATTATGATTTGCCACATAATCATCTTTAGTAACACATCATTTAAAAACATGCCACATCATGCTTTGTAGACCAAAAATTTGGGTTAGGGAGCAAAAGTGCAAAAAGAATCAAAATAGGAGGACTAAAATGATTGATTTAAAATATAGAGACCAAAATCACAAAACATGTTAAATATGCAGACTATAACTTCAATTAAGCCTAAAATTTATATAAATTCATTTACATAATATTTGGTGCAATAATTCACAAAAATTGAGCCTAAAATAATTTCACACTATAACACTTTAATAAAATAATAATTCACAATAGTGTTACCAAGAGATTTAAAAAATAATATTTTATGCTCAATTCATGAGAATATATTATTTAAAGTTGTATATGATTCTCACAAAATTAGTCACCAAATATATAAGATTTAACCAAATAAATCTTCGATCCTATAAATAAAAAATTTGATATATGAAAAACGTTGCACTATCAAGAGTTGTTTGAAAAACTATGCTGACAATAAATATACGAAAGAATCTTCTGTTTATTCTGTTAAAAATGCTATTATTAATAGTTTAATTTGTTGTGTATGAAATCAAAGTTGTGCATCACATAGGTCGAAGATCTAGTTATTTTTAAAGCTTGTAAGGTTAGGGGACGTTTTGGCCGTAAGTCCTCTTTCTCTTTTTCTGAATGGTGTTTAGATCCTATTGTATGTCTTCAAAGCATACTATAATTTGCTTTATAGTGTGAGAGATTGAGTACCCATTTGTACTCCTTTATAATATATTGTTTGCTTATAAAAAAAAGCTTGTTAAGTTAGAAATTGATAACCCTAATTTTTGCCTCCTAAATCAAAACCTTAAATACAAGCTATTATTCTCCCTTCCTCATGCATTTACTCACACGGCTCCACCGTCACTTAACATTTACTCGTGCGGTCCCACTCTTCTTATTTCCCATGTTCTTTCCCTCCTTCAACTATCACTTCCCTATCCTTCCTCTCTCTTCCAAATAGTATTTATGACATATCACTTTCACATGCTTCTCTCGTCTTCCAAAAAGCATTTATATGATGCATCACTACCCTATGTTTTGTCACTCTTCGCCAACATTAATGACGTATCACTTTCATCCAACATCTATGAGGCATCACTTAATACATTAAAAAAACTCTACATTGTTTCACTTATTGACAATGTAAAAGCTTGTATACAAGTGTATACATTGATACATAACCTAGTTCTCTCTCGCTTAGCAGGAATTTGCATCGGAACATAATATGAGAAATGTGTTAACTTCACATTAATTAGCTAGCTTCCTTTTTTAGATGATGTATTTTTTTTTGGTGTTTAAAAAAATTTCATTAATGAAAGTCTGCCAACAAATCAAAACTCAAGACCGCAGAAATACAAGGCGGAGTCTCTTCATTCCATATGTAGTATGAATTGTAAAGAGCGTATTTAGCTGAATAATGGGCAGCTTGGTTAGCTTAACGCCTAATATGAACAAAGTTTAAACTATGAAAGTAAACATTAAAATTAATACAATCTTCAATAATAGAACCAACATAGTGGGAAGATTGTCGACGATTATTCAACGCCAAAACCACATTTGAAGCATCTGATTCCGTTATAAGATTCGCAAAACACAAATCTTTTGCAAATTCCAAACCCTTCCGCTTAGCTAAAGCTTCTGCTACTTCTGAGTCTGGTAATGAAAGGATTTGCCAGCAACTAGCGGCAACCACAACACCATCTCTCACCACAACACCAATACCCTACTTACCTCCCTCAATCGGACCTACTGCATCAACATTAAGCTTATAATAACCACTAGATGATGTATTTTTCAATTCATACTCAATTGATGAGTCAAAGGAGAAGTAGATTCTCTTCTTGTTTCGTCCGTAATATTATTAATCAGCTACAACAAAATCATGTCAAATGAAGTTTCAGTGAGAAATTGCGCATAAAGAATATTCATGCTTATATAAGGATGCTTACAATAGATGCGATTTTTTCTTGAACTTTGTCATAGAAGTAAAAATCATTATAATAAAAGAATCAAATAGGAAGAGATCCAAATTTCAGCACTCCAACTTCCACGCAGAGGAGAAACATGAATCAATCAAATAAAAGAATCAAACATAGCAAAAGGGGGAAGAGTAAATATATGCTCAAGGTAATCTGCATAATAGTTATTTCATGTTTGCAACAATCTACCATTCATTAGAAACTATATATGATGACTTGAATTGTGCAATAGTGGCCAATTTGTAAACATAGAAAAAATGTAATACTTATCTACCCACCAGCATCGATCACAGCATCTGGTAGGCAATTTCCTTTCTAAGTCGAGCGTTAATGCTTGAAACATACATTGAAACACGAGACTTTTTTCAGACAAACATTTCATGTAATATTGTTATAGCACCAAGGTTTCAAATTGCAGTTTGCAACCGCAATTGCAGCTGCAGTACTAGTATTGCTGATGAGGTAGCTAGCTTTTGCAACTGTCGTACCACAATTGTTTGGTCTGATCTTTAATCACATGTACAACTGCAACGAATTCAAATTTCATGATTCTAGATATGTCCTTTTAAATCTTCGCATGAATAATTAAAATTTCAAAACCTCAAATCCCAAAATACTTCATATCTAATGAAAAACCGTCCTTTTAATAGTCTCTCTCAACTTTGTATTTTAACCGGAGAGTCTCTTATAGTATGTAAATAGTATGGTGGCACAATATTGTGCTACTTAGAGTGGTTTGTAAAAATTAAAAATCATTTCACCCTGCAATGCACATCGTAGCAACCCTAATGACCTTAATCCGCAACATAAAACCATAACTAGCATAAATCCATATGGATGAATTAAGAACAAGTGTAAGAAAACTGAATTAAAAGCAAATGTATTTCTATGTAGGCATAAGTAATACTATACAAAATGAAAGAAAGAGAACAAAGGTTGATAAATCTATGCTTGATGAGGAACTAATCATCAACATTAAAGTCTGTGTGGTTGAACAACATTCAACATTGCTATCATGAGCAAGGTTTTAAATTGCGGTTGCGGTCGCGGATGCGGTTGCGGTTGCAGTTGTTGCGAATGCGGTCATTGCGGTTGCTGCACGCGCAATGCGGTTGTTGCGGCGTGAAATCATTTTGAAATTTCACAAGCTATATAAAATCAAACTACTATGTAACTACACTATTTATCTATCATTGCATAGTCTTAGTTTATTCTATAAACAATAATTTGAATGTATTTAAAATACATGATTGAGAGATTGTTAAAAGTAAGATTTTTCATTAATTTGACACAAATTAGGATTTGAAGTTCATAAATTTTACTTTTTGGTGAGAAAATTTGAAGGAACATCGCCGAAAACATCTTATGCGGCTTCCGATGCGGTGGTGATGCGGTTACGATGCGGCCGTACACGTGAATTAAGATCACACCGCAATTGCGGTGCGATGCGGTTGCGGTGGCTACCGCATCAGCAATACTGCGGCCGCAATTGCGGATGCGGACCGCAATTTAAAACCTTGATCATGAGTACAAAGCCTATACCAGATGTTATTTTATTAAAGATTAGATTCTATAGCAATATCATTATCCAATATAGAATTAAATATTGATAAATAACTTTTATTTCATTAGTCAATATGGATATATACTAGGTGAAACACAATCAAAACATGAAAATTCAATGTATAATAATTTGAAAAAAATTCCTTATACTTCATTTTATGAATAGATATATAAGCAAGCTTTGGTGAATACTGAATACTATCTGCAACAAAATTTAGAAGTAAATAGAATTAATACAACAAAAATATGACTGTTTAGATTACCGTTTTATCATGATATGTTCAACTTCAAGTATATTGCTATCATGATATGTATAATGAATATTCTAGATATATATAATGAATTTCATACTGGGAGAATTACCTAAAGAAAATCGCTTAAATAAAATTTTGGCTCCGGTTTATTTTTTTAATGGCAAATAATTTATAACACCTTTTCTAGTTTAGTCCATATCAAAATTTACTTTTTTTTGAAGCAATATCAAAATTCAAAAATGCTAAATATCGCGAGAAAAGTAATAGCGAAAATTTCACGATTGACGTGTCAACATGTCTTTCAACAAATGTAACAGAGTTATACTTCACAAGAGCCCCAAATCTTGGCCAAAAGCAAAGGCCAGTCTCCGTTCATCTCCTCAGATTTGTCCTGTGTGTCTTTCCATCCACTCCGGCTCATGCTTTGCTTCCACCTGTGTGTCTTTGTTCCTCGCAATTCCGTTGCCGTTGTTCTTCGTCATTGTCGCCGTTCGCCGCCGTTTGTCGTTGCTGTCTGTTTATTGCCTTCCTTAATCGATTTTCTGTGCAAGGGTCTTACCTGTTTTGCTCTATTTGTTGCTTTAAATCTTCACACACATCTGGTGTTGTTAAATCTTTCTGGGTCTGGGTGTGCAAATCTGGTATTGTTTGTTTGTTCTAATTTGTGCTTCATGGGAGTCATGAGCCAATTTTAAAGGAGTAAACTTGTTATTTTTTTTTTTTGAATAAACCTAATGTGATTAGTCAAAGTTTTCTGCTTTATTACTATGACACCTTCACACATAAAAAACAGAACAGCTTATAAACAACGGTGGGTCTCTACTCTCTAAATTGCCTTAGATTAAAAATTAGCAGGTAGTATAGCAAGCAAAAGATGAAACTAATGTTTTTTATTAATTATTTGAGATGTTAAAAGACAAGCTCACGATCACAATAAAAGAAAAAGCAAGTTCACGAGCTTCGTGAAAAATTTCGTGAAATTGTGTTCGCTGTATATAGCAGCTCTCATCAAAATTTACTTGAAACATAGGAAATTTGATTTTGGCTCTTTTTTGACGCAATATCAAAATTTACTTGACACAAATCAATATAGTTCATATGGATAATCTAACATTGGAAATCACCTGGATATGCTTGATTCCATTGTAGCAGAGAAAAATATGAAAGAAGTCATGCATTAGTCCTTTTCCCTGGTCGGATATGCTTGGTTTCACATCCAAGAAACTACTAAGTTTTGACAATCTCTTTAATTTTTCAGCAGTTTGCACGAAGTGGAATGCATTCAGAAAATATATTAGAGAATATTCCTAGAATCCCAATCACTATTAATTGTACAGACTACTACATATACAAAAAGATTTTACTCTTTTTATAGCATACCCGAAAAATGAGCTTATTTTAGGGGTTATCTTATTATGGTCCGTCTACTGGATATTTGATCATGGCAGGTACCAACAAAACACTTCGACTAATGAATCCATTTAAAAGAAAACAGAAGACCATTGATACCTCAGTAGTTGAAAATGATTTGACTTATTTTGCTTGTCGTGTCTTACTCGTTTTTGCCAAAGGCTCTAATGAATTTGTCATAGTGCCTTCATGCGAACGTTTGAAAAGTTTGAAACGTTTGCATGAAGGCACTACTACAAATTCATCAGAGACTTTGGCAAAAACGAATTAGACAAGACATGCAAAATAAGTTGATCCTTTCCAACTACTAAGGTATAAATGATCTTCTATTTTCTTTTAATTGGATCAATTAGCTGATGTGTAATGTTGACACATATTATGATCAAATATCTACTAGACAAACCATAATAGGATAAGCCATAAAAATAACTAATTTTAGAGCTATAAGCTCATTTTTCAAGTATGTTATAAAAAGAATAAAATCTTTTTGCATATTTAGTAGTCTGTGCAATCAATGGTGATTGATATTCTAGGAGTAGTTTCTAATAAATTTTATGTATGCCCACTACTCCGTACTAATTGTCAAAAATTTAAAAAGATCGTCAAAATTTAGTAGTTTATTGGATACGAAATCAAATATATCCCAAGGAAATGGACTACATCCATGACTTGTTTCATTTTTTTCTCTTCTACAATTGGAATGTTAAGGGATTTTCAATGTTAGATTGTCCATATCAAAATTAATCATTGTAAAATGTGAACTGTATTGATTTTTGTGGGGATTTTATCAATCATATATCCAAATTATATAACATATATATCTACATTAACAAATGAACTAAGGAATTGGCCACTATGTTAATTAGGCCTATACCTCAAAAAAATGTTAATTAAGTCTAGTAGTGACAGGTTTGCGTAGTATAGTAGAGGTCGTATCCATTATAAACAAAAATAAATGGATTAAGGAATTGTATACCTTTAGAATTTAAATAAATTATGATATTGCATAAAATAGAGATAAAATATTACATTTCTTAAAAAAAAAGTTTTCTAATTTATTGCAATCTCAAATACAAGGTCTCAATTATAATAAATAAGAAATATAACAATGTACTTAAAAAATATTATGTCACCAAAATATTCTAATCGATAGAGTACTCGAACCATGCATATTTGACATAATTATCAAAACACAAATACATTGAACAATTAACAACAAATTATATTAACAATAGTATACTGATAAGGTATGACTATTATTAATATAATATTAAATATAATTAGAATATTTTTTATTATTTTACCAAACAAAATAAATTTGCATAATTATACCTATAATAGGTGATACTGTAAAAATAAAAATTAAGAATTATTGCATAACCATTCACAATACTCTAAAATTAATTCGTTTTGAAATACTCCCAACATATTTTATTTTTTTAATGTAGTATATTTACGAGAAATCTATAAAATATTTAAAAAATTATAAATTTATAAATATATTCTAATAATAAGTTCATTTTCAAGTAGTAGATGATATCTTCAGGAAATAATAAAATTATAACTAACCTCGGAGAAAGTGAGTTTCATCCTTGTAAATAAGAGTTATTAAGCTTTGATGACTTGATGAGAATATCACATAAACTTACACATTATCTTCCCAAATGGTTCTGAAATCAACAACAAACTGTTATAACAAAATATAAGATTCTATTAATAATATTTGCAATTTAAATTGCATTAAGAAATGCTCAAAAGATTTATTTTGTAGATATCTTCCTAGTGAGCATGAAATAACCACCAAACAACATAATTTTTTATAAATTCATTTTTGGTGTCGTAATTAACAATAATTCACATTAGTGTTACCTCAAGAGATTTTAAAAAAATAATATTTTATGCTCAAATCTTGAGAATATAAGATTTAACGTTGTATATAGCCTCACATAAATTAATCACCAAATATATAAGATTTTACAAAATAAATGTTCAATCCCAAAAATCAAAAATTTTATATTAGAATTCAAATCAAAGAAATATTCTTGGTTTGAATTTATTTAAAATAAAATTTTCTCGGTATAATTCAAATCATATTTTATTTGAAAATAAAATATCAAATCAATAAATAAGAAGATCGAGGTATATAAACAATAAGGAATATGGACAAATATATTGAACACAAAATTTTGAGAAGATGATTTTTAAAATTATAAATTATTCTCAAATAAACAAATAAATTAATATAAAAAGATCTCTAGGTGTTCAAAAAATCTAAAATGGTCCCGACCAAGGTAATGAGGACTGGATCGGACCAGCCAATTCGATCTGTTGAATCGAGAATTTGAATCGAGAATCATACTTCAATCTGGTCCAATAGACACAGAAAAACCAGATGAAAACCTATATATGAACCGAAAAACCAGATTAAAACTAGAAAAATTTGTGAAAATCAGATTATTTTTCGATTTGGAATGTTGGACAACATTTTTCTTTTTAGACAAAAGATCAAAAACAAGCTCCACATTCAGATAATAAAAAAGTTAATTTGATGTTTTAATAGCAAGCAAGCATGGATCTATGAAGAAAATGGGGAGACTTAAAATCAAATAATGAAAAAAAGAAAAAGAAGAAGGACGATGCATAACAAAGGAGAGAGATGAGAGATTATAGAGAGTGACGGCTACCTATCTGATTATAGATGAGAAATTAACTTTTAGGTTTTTTGCTGTATAAATATATATAAGTGGGCACATATGTGGGCTTGGGCCAGAATCCCACAAAAAAAAAAGAAATTTTCCTTGTCCCCTCCCCCCCCGGATATTTCTTTTACACCCCCTAAAATTTCTATTTTGTCTTTAAACACATTCCGAAAAATGTTTTCCAAAAATATCGCTTTATACACAAAAACAAAAAACAAGCAAGAAACAGACCCATTTTTTGGTAAATTTTCCCACTCAATTCTTTCTCCATAGTAGCACTGCACAATCGTCGTCCGTCCTCCGCGACATCGCACAACCCTTATGAAACACCCCAGTCTTCCATTCATTTGTTCTCTCTCTCTCTCTCACTCTATATCCACCACATTGTCACCTTCATGCGCATTACGAGAGAGAGAGAGAGAGAGAGAGAGAGAGAGAGAGAGAGAGAGAGAGAGAGGAACAAATGAATGGAGGACTGTGATATTTCATGAAGGTTGTGTGATGTTGCGGAGGAAGGACGACGATTGTGCACTGATACCATGGAGAAAGAATTGAGTGGGAAAATTTGACAAAAATGTGGGTTTGTTGCTTGCTTGTTTGTGATTTTGTGTATAAAGGGATATTTTTGGAAAACTTTTTTCGAGATGTGTTTAAAGACAAAATAGGAATTTTGGGGGGTGTAAAAGAAATATCCAGGAGGGACAAGGAAAATCTCTTTTTTTTGTGTGGGATTCTGGCCCAAGCCCACATATGTGCCCACTTATATATATTTATATAGCAGAAAACCTAAAAGTTAATCTCTCTTCTATAATCAAATAGGTAGCCACCATTTTCTATAATCTCTCATCTCTCTCCTTTGTTTTGCATAGAAAAAGAATAATATTACTCTTTTTCTTTTTTTCATTATTTCATTTTATGTCTCCCAATTTTCTTCTTGTTTTTCTTAGATCCATGCTTGTTTGCTACGAAAACATCAAATTGACTTCTTTATTATCTTAAAGTGGAGCTTGTTTTTGATCTTTTGTCTAAAAAGAAAAAAGTTGTCCAACCTGCCAAACCGAAAAATAATCCGATTTTCATAATTTTTTTTATAGTTTTCATCTGGTAAATACCCGTAGTGGAATCTCATACATACCACTACGGGTATTTGTAAATACTCGTAGTGGAATCCCCAATTCTTAAAAAAAAAAAAAAAACTAGAAACCATACATACCACTACGGATATGTGTAAATACCCGTAGTGGAATCTCATACATACCACTACGGGTATTTGTAAAAACCGACGTGGAATCCCCATAATTTGAAATAATAATTACAGAAGAAATTAGGATACCACGACGGGTATAAAAAGACCCGACGTGGAAAGTGTGGACTTACAACGTCGACCGCGTTTACTACTGGCCACGGCCAGTAGTGGAAAGTCTGTTTGGCCAGTAGTTGTATCTCCTTTCTGCATTAGTGTTTACATCAAACATGTATAGTTTCTTATATGTCTTATGTCTTATTTGCTTAGATATGTTAACAACTGCAAACAATTTATCAAACCCAATTTATCAATTCCAACGTGCATTATGAAAGGGACAAAGAAAGGATACGAAATTTTTTTTAATATGATGTGGTCTGAACCAAAGACATTGGGATTAAGTGGATGTGCTCTCACAAGACGAATCGTTTGGGAGAACCCGAGTTTGTTTTCTAATGGGAACAATTATTGGCCAACCTTAACATACCTTGCAGCAAAACTCTGTATTACCGGGATCCCCTTCTCCCGTGAATAAGAGGGTTAAACCCAAAAAATATGATGCGGTATATTGACAGAAACACTAACATGTTGAATAAAATTTTAAGTGTATATAATTGCATAAAGTAATGTCATTTTTATTCTTCCATTTATGTATACTAGATTGCTTCAAAAACAATCCATGGCAAGTCAGGTAGCATATGTAACACCCTCTAAACCCCACTGATTTTAATTATCAAAATAACTTCATTTATTTAAAAAAGGTGTCACACATACTCAACTAAACAAAATTTATGCGGCGGAACTAAAAATAAACCAAATAACTAATCTCCAAGTTTAGATCACGGTGTCTCGAAAAAAAGAAAAACACGATCCAGAAATCCTTAATGAAATTGAACAACTGAATTAAAATATAGTTTCCCCAAAAAATATACTAGCATAGACTCCACATAACTGAAAGCAATAAATGTTGACAGCCTCCTAATGCCATATCCGGACTCAGCGACTAAGGATAATCATCTACCTGAAAATATACGATTGTACATCGTAGGGCCAAGCTAGAAAGGAAAACAACAAGGGGTGAGTAACACAGTCACAAAAGATTACTGAATTTAAAATAATCCAAGAAATAGTAAAAAACACATTATCTTCTTTGAAGGATAAAACATAACGAAATAATTAAACTAACATCATGTAGTAACTCAAGATAGAATTATTGAAAATAAAAACAATTCAAGCATAAAAATTATATTCAATAATTACAAACATAATGTGATGCAATGCAACACACTCTCTAGATGCATGTGGTATCAAGGGCGGAGGTCAGAATTATTTTCCAGAAAACACTCTTCAACGGCTTATCAACGGCTTAGATACATGGATGAATGCATGATCATATTTTTTACTCAACAACATCAATTTAAACAACTACTAAAATCAACTAATTAAAAGAACTAAATCAATGATCAATGGCTTATAAACAACGGCTTATAACAACATAAATAGCAACAGCTTACTTATAAATTAATTCTTAATACTCAACAGCTTAAACATCATCAATTAATAACTTATAAATTATTTATTAATATTCAAACAGTTCCCAACACGGACGTTTTTATTTTAAGATCATTTAGAACTTGCTAAAAATTTATGTTAATTAGTAACAGAAAGGGATTAATCGACTTTATTAATTTTTTTTAAAAAAAAAAACAGGCATTAATAGAGCCCCGTAACAAAACATAATTTTTTTAAAACTCTTGAAAAGCTTAATTATCGATTTTCAAAACAACTTCGAGAAAATAATTTTCTGGCAAAGTTGCACCGGTGCAAAGGCAACTCTGGAAAAGTTTGAGTCGGCTCAGGGAGCCTTGAACTGATGCATGACTACCTGGGAATGGTTGATCCAGTGCATAACAGGGATGCACCAACATTGCAAGAAGAAAAAATGAACAACCCAAGAACAAACAAGAATCAATGCATAGCAGGGATGCACCCATGCAAACAACACAAGAAGGGCTTGCACCGATGCAAACCTCTCAAAACCCAGATGAACCGGTGCAACGATGGTTTGCACCGATGCAAACACGAAGAACAACATGAACAGTAACACGAAACTCCATTAAAACACCCAAAAAAAAATGATTTCGGCGATTTAAACCCAGGAAAAATCTCATAAACATTTAGAAATTGATTTATATACCCAAGACGTCTTTCTCTACCGTTTTACTAACCCATATCCCTCTCTTTACGCGCTAATTAAACTCCGGACTCTACTCTATATTTATTTTTTATTTTTATTTTATAAGTAAAAATTAAATTATAAGGAGTACAAGGGGTACTTAACCCTTACAATTCTTATAGGGACCATTACATGCTAATAATGCATTTTAATGGATTCTTACACCAATCAAAAAAAGCACAAGAAGACTTACTAACTATTTTACCTATAAATCAAAACCATGAAATATAAATAATCTTATGTTAATTACTTCTAAATTTCTTATTTTTTCTATTTTTCTAGATCTTCACTTATGTTAATTTCCTAAAAGTCCTGTAATTATAACTTAATTATTTATTTTCACTATCTCGTCCCTTCTACTCTAAATTCTAAATTCCTGTTAATTAATTGTTTAACATGATAAAAAAATTAAATAATAACACAAACACACAAAATAATTAATTCCTAATAGAACAAAACTAGAAATTAACTAAAAGTCGGGGATTACAGCATCAATTTAACTTGTAGGTGTCATCTATCTTTTGTTTGATTGTATATTTTTCAAACTTCATTTATGTATTAGGCGGAAGAGTGCTTTACTGTGGCAAACATTTTTCACTACAACTGTTGTATATGTAGCATTGCTAATTTGGATTCAATGATTGCAAAGATGATAAAAGTAGTAATAATAATCACCATGAGAAACGGGTGCTGTCTGTGGAGGAAATAGAAGGTGAATACTGGCAAATAATAGAGCAACCGATTGATGAAGTTGAGGTATTATTTCATTAAAACATTGTTGGATTACAATGTATAACATGCTTAAGAAAACAATTTATGTATCAATATATGACTTTTGTAGGTGTATTATGGAGCTTACATGGAAACAAACAGGACTAGGAAATGGTATTCACAAGACATCATTCTTAACTAAGAGTGATTCAAATTTGTCCTTATTTGAATAAGATTCTAGCCAATCATGCCATACAAAATTCTCTAGTTAAGGACGATGTGTTTGGAAAACCACTTCTAAGGTCTCTAGTTTGCTAGTCAGCTGACTCAGCTCTACAATACACCTACAAAAATTATATATTGATGCATAAACTGTTTTCTTATGCATGTTACATTGAAAACCAACAATATTTCAAAAGAATAATACCTTGACCTCATCAATCGGTTGCTCTATTATGCGCCAGTATTCACCTTCAATTTCCTCCATAGACGACACCTGTTTGAAATGGTGATTATTATCGCTAGCTTTACCAACTTTGGAATCATTAAATCCAAAGTAGCAATCCTACAATTACTACATCTATATATAGTGAAAAATGTTCTCCATATAAGCTCATATCTCCAACTGAAAATATATATATTAGGAAGATTTTCTAATTTGAACAAGTCAATCTAGATTAAACATTCAAAAATAAAAACACACCCTGCCATAATGCAAGAGATAATTAGTGTCAACGTTCAGGTCCTATACTCCAGAACAATCACAATAAGGCAACAAATATTAACATGGCACTAGATGTAGATCACATGACAAATAATAGATAATTCAATACCACTAAAAGTGATTTTTTCTTTAATAAAATCTAGAGATTTTGAAGAAAATCTAAAGCTACTTTACATTTGTTTACAATTATGAAAATATATTTCCTTCAATTAACTTCACTTTGCACGTGGTTTGTAATTTAAAATAAAATAAAAAAATAGATTTCCTCATGTTTATCAAGAAAACAAATATAGATTTTAAAAAAAAGCTATTGAAAACATCTTTTCATTTTGAAGAAAAAAATTATTTTAAAAAAATATATAAAACGAACACAAGTAAAATAACTTTAAAAAAAAATAGATTTTTTTTCTTCTAAAAAGTCTGAAACAAACTGGACCTAAATTTTCTTCAAGTTTCTCTTTCCGATGAGTCTCATCTTTCAACATATACATATTGTGAAGTTCTGATATGTCTAACTTTTATGATGTCTGTCACAGTAACTTAGATTCAGAGAATACTCTCAAAAATATATCATATACAAATAAATAAATCCACTAACTCAAAAACCATATACTAAAATCTTGAAATCTCAACAAGCAGTTATAGATACATATATCGGCGGAACCAACCAAAAACACCACAATGATAGCAAAAAATAGTTTTATGAATCAAGAGCATCAATAGCAAAAACACCATCTAGTCGAAAATAGAACAGAATCAAATTACCTTGAATGTGAATAATCTTTATATATAGAAAGTGGAATTAGTATTATTCAGATCTGAAAATTACTCTATTCCATGGACACTTGTGAAGGATACTTCGTGCACGCTTGTGAATGAGATTCATGACTGATATTTAGGCCATGAATCAACTTCGTGATTAAATTTCATGAATGACTTAAATGAGAGCTTTGTGATTGGTTTTGTGAATGGTTTCAGTAATAAATGAATACGTTTGAACTTATGGATTTTAGAGAGGGAATGATTTTTGTGAGAGGGTTTCGGTAAAACTTGCGTTTGAACTTAGGGTTTCAGTGAATGCATATCAGAGACGGAAAGAAAGATTTCTATAAACACTTCATGGAAATGGGTTTTTCCATCGGTGGAAAAAATGGCCTGATAGAAAATTGTTTAAACAGATTCATAATTGGTGAACAATGACAACAACATTATTTATAGTTGTTACATTCTCCTCTGCTTCCTTTTTATAAGAAACCGTCATTTTGTTAAGTTCATTATGTATTTGGTATATAATATAATCCAAATACATTTATTATTGAATAAATTTGAAAATTTAAAAGTTTCTTACAAAAAATATCGAAGAGAGTATTTTGATTGGTTGATAAAAATCATTATAAATAGTATTTTTTATAAAATATAGTTTTTTGTATAAGAAAGATAATAAATAGATTTTTCTTTTTGACCAAAAAATATAAATAAATAGTCTTTCCATTTTGACCAAAATATAATAAATGGTTTTTTTTTTCTTCTTTATTGACCAAAATGAATAAAAAAAATTTATAAATTGTTTTCTCTTTTGACCAAATTATAACAAATATAAATAGTATTTTTTATAAAATATAGTTTTTTGTATAAGGAAGATAATAAATAGATTTTTCTTTTTGACCAAAAAATATAAATAAATAGTCTTTCCATTTTGACCAAAATATAATAAATGGTTTTTTTTTCTTCTTTATTGACCAAAATGAATAAAAAAAAATTATAAATTGTTTTCTCTTTTGACCAAATTATAACTCAATGAATCTAAAAAAAAAAACTTCTCTTATACTAAGAGCATCTCCAATAAGGGTATTTAAGAGAGTTTCATAGACTAATGATACGGTACCTTTTTTTTTATCATTGGAGTTACATGACGTGGCACTTAGGGTATCAAAATAGATGATACCGGTACCTTAAATAAGGTACCGTATCATCAATTTAATGTTATTATTACCTTCCATATATGTCAAAATATTATCGTTGACATTCAATGACCAGATCTTCTTTTTCTTTTTTTACTATAGGAAAGTTTTATTTCTTTATTGCCTTTCATTTTATAAATTTTCATTCAATTTTGTTTCTTCAACAACATTGCAGAAAAGATTTTTTTTCGTTGGAGTTGGATGTTAATTTGATGATATTTCATATTATTCTATATATTACATTTTTTTTGTCAATTTTTTTTTTGCTTGGATTCAAATCAAATCTATACTTTATAAAAACTAAAAAATCAAATCTATAATTTATTTTTTATAACAAAACACCAAATCTATATTTTTTTTATAATAAATTAAATCTATACTATATGATAATATCTATTAATAAAAATTCATGCTCCCTCCGACGGCCATTTTTGCCATTATCCACAGTTTTATCTTGAGTATATATGAAATTTATCCACGACATACCCAGGGCACGGGTCTGTGGCATTTTGTTGCGTTGGTCATTCGCTACCCAGATAATGTTGTGGGTAAGGTTATCCACGCATTATCGACGTCCTAGTCCACGTTATTACTTGAGAGTTAATCGTGGTGTTTCAGGAGGGTTGTGCGGCATTTTTGCGATGTTGCCGGTGAAGGGCGACTTTTGTGTAGTGATAGCATGGAGAAAGAACAGAGTGGGAAAATTGACGGGTTTTTTTTTTGCTGGTTTGTGTTTTGTTGTATAAAGGGATATTTTGGAAAACGTTTTCCAAAATGTAGCAAGCAGAAAACATTTTTGAAATAAGTTTAAAGAAAAAATAGGAAATTTAGGGGTGTAAAAGAAATATATGGGGCGGGAGGAGAAAAATTTCCTGTTTTGTGTGGGATGATTAAATTTTTGGCCCAAGCCCACATATGTGCCCACTTATATATATAACACAAAACCTAAATTTAATCTCTCATCTATTATCAAATAAGTAGCCGTCACCCTCTATAATCTCTCATCTCATTTCTCCTTTGGTATGCATCTGCTTCTTTTCTTTTTTTCATTATTTCATTTTATGTCTCCCCTTTTTCTTCTTGTTCTTCTTAGATCAATGCTTGCTTGCTATGAAAACATCAAATTGACTTCTTAATTATCTTAAATTGGAGCTTGTTTTTTATCTTTTGTCAAAAAAGAAATATGTTGCGTAACCATTCAAACTGAAAAAAAAAACCGTCCGTTTTTACAATTATTTCTAATTTTTATTTTGTTTTCAGGTTCATATATTGGTTATGTGGCACAACGGTTTCCTATTCGTATTGGATCAGATTGAGGTATGATTCTCGATTCAACAGATCGAACCGATCGATACGATCCGGTCTTCATTATCTTGGTAGAGAATATTTTAAAAAATTTGAACCCCTAGAGATATTTTATATTTATTTATTTATTTGAGAAGAATTTATAATTTTAAAAATCTTCTTCTCAAAATTTTGTGTTCAATGTATATATATATATGTCCATATTCCTTCATCGTTTATACTCAATCCCCCTGTACCATTAAAGATTTGATTTTATTCCATAATATATTGATTTGATAATTTATTTTATTTACGATTTGACTTATTTTACTTATACCAGGAAAATTTGATTTTAAATAAATTCAAACCAAGAATATTTCTTTGATTTTAATTTTAATATAAATTTTTTTATTTGTGGGATTGAATATATATATATATATATATATATATATATATATATATATATATATATATATTATGTACCATTAAAGATCTGATTTTATTCCATAATATATTGATTTGATAACTTATTTTATTTACGATTTGACTTATTTGACTTATACCAGAAAAATTTGATTTTAAATAAATTCAAACCAATAATATTTCTTTGATTTTAATTTTAATATAAATTTTTTATTTGTGGGATTGAATATTTATTTTGTAAAATCCTATATATATATTTGGTTATTAATTTATGTGAGAATCATATGCAACTTTAAATTATATATTCTCAAGATTTGAGCATAAAATATTATTTTTTGTAAATCTCGTTTATTTTTGTTGATAATTTTTGTAAATCTCTTGAAGTAACACTAATGTATATTGTTTTACTAAAGTGTTATAGTGTGAAATTATTTTAGGCTTAATTTTTGTTAATTATTTTTTTTGTCAAGTAATCTTGTGGCTAGAAATTCCACCCTTAAAGTGAATAAGTGGGATGATCAGGGTTCAAATCCCGATCCTTGTAATACAATGTTCCTGCCAATTGAGCTAAGCTAACGAGACTAATTTTTGCTAACGATGACACCAAATATTATGTAAATGAATTTATTGAAATTTTATGTTGTTTGGTGGTTATTTCATGCTCACTTGGAAGATATCTACAAAATAAATCTTTTGAGCATTTCTTAAGGCACTTTAAATTGCACATATTAGAATAGAGTCTTATATTTTGTTATAACGGTTTCTTGTTGATTTCAGAACCACTTGGGATGATAATGTTCAATTTTTTGCAATATTTTCGTCAAGTCATCAAAGCTTAGTAACTCTACTTGCAAAGATGAAAGTCACTTTTTCTGAGGTTAGTTGTAATTTTTTTTTTTTTACCTCTTATGACTAATTATATATGATTGTATATATATAAGAAGAAATTTCTTTAAGATATCATCTACTACTTTATAATGAACTTATTATCTAGAATATATTTGTCCACTTCTTGGGGTTTGCAAGGAGTGGAGGGTCGTTCAAAAAAATTATTGGCGAAAATTCCTAAAATCACAATCATCGATGATTGTGCAAACTACTACATATGCAAAAAGGTTTTATTATTTTTATAACATACCCAAAAAAACGAGCTTACAGCTCTAAGATGAGTTATTTTTGGGTTTATCTTATTGTTGTTCATTTAGTGGATATCTATTCTTGAAAGGTGTCAACAATATGAAAGGTGTATTGTTCGCACTGATCATGATCAGATATCCACTAGATGAACCACAATAAGATAAACCCCAAAAATAACTCATCTTAGAGCTGTAAGCTCATTTTTTGGATATGTTATATAAATAGTAAAACCTTTCTGCATACCTAGTAGTTTGCATAAACATCGATGATTGTGATTCTAGGAATTTTCTCCAATAATTTTTTTTGAAATGCGCTCCATTCCTTGCAAACCACCGAAAAGTTGAAGAGATCATCAAAACTTAATAGTTTCTTGGATATGATATCAAGCTTTTCCCTACAAAGTGGACTTATATCCGTAACTTGTTTCTTTTTTTTTCCCTATTCTAATGGGAATTAGGGGTGGGCCTGGTTCGGTTATGGAGGAAAACCAAACCAAACTGTTTTCAAAAGTCATAGTAGTTTAACTGTTTGTCTTTCGAACTGAACCGAACTGTTAAAATGGTTTGATTTTATGATTCCAAAGCAAAGCTCATAACTAACTTTTAAGAAATTAAAATTTACTATATTTTTTTTAATCGTATTGTTATTATTAGTACCTTTGAAAAAAATATAAGAAAATCAAATTAAATATTAGGAATTTTTAAACAAAAAAATCGAAACTAAATCAAACTATTAAAGCAAACTGAACCAATAATAACTGAATTGTTTGAGTTCAGTTTCAAAACTGTAAGTTGTGGTTCAGTTTTTTGATTTTGTTGCCCACCCCTAACGGAAATGTTAGGTGATTTCTACTTACGTATACTCCCTCCATCCATTTTTATAACACTTGGTTTGACATAAAAATTATCCATTTTTATAAGACTTAGTTTGACAAAAAAATTTGTCCATCTTAAATAGTATAACAGTATTTTTGCAGCGTGCATACATAACAATTCATTCATCCAGTCAAAAATATACTCACTCCGGTCATTTTTATAAGGAATACTTTGACAAAATTACATAGATCAAGAAATCACATTTTACATAGTTATTTATATTTAATACTCTTGCAAATTTAAATTGATTCCATGTATACCCTTGTTTAATTACTCTTTCTTCAACCTACTTACTTATTTTTAATATTATCTCTCATAATAAATAAGGGCATAAGTGAAATTAAACATTAAAACATTTGAAAATTGGTCAAAATTCTTATAAAAATGACCAATTTTTTTATCCAAAGTGATCCTTATAAAAACAACCGAAGGAAGTATAATAAAACATAGTATTCCTAGCCACTTTTGCTTCTCTCAATTCCGGTGTGTCAAATCCTTGAGACCCGGACCTCTATTTATTGTGAAAAACACGCTCTAATCAAGTCTTCATTATGGCATCATGGAAGCCCATCATGGCACGATGAATTCAGTTAAGCTGAAAAATTATTATTTTTGCTGATCCCATTGTGGCATGACGGATCCTGTCAAGGTTTTAAATTGCGGTCCGCATTAAGGCAGCAGTATTGCTGATGCGGGTACCTCCGCAATAGCATCGCTCCGCAATTACGGTGTGATCTTAATTCAGGTGTACGGGCACATCGTAATCGCATCAGACGTTTTCCGCGATGTTAGTTCAAATTTTCTCACCAAAAAATAAAATTTATGAACCAAGAATTTGATCGCCAGGTCGTGCTAATTCCATTCGAATCAATACTGATAAGCATGTGCCCATCACTACAGCAATGACACCAAAGATGAAATATATAGTCCCTATATCCTTGTGGTTAGTGAAGAACAACCATCGGACCGGATTTGTCATTAAATGGATATTCTTTCGTTGCCCATCACTTCAAATTCTAATTTATGTCAAATGTAATGAAAAATCTTATTTTTAACAATCTCTCAACGGTGTATTTTAAGAACATTCAAATCAGTGGTTATGGAATAAACTAAGATTATGCAACGGCGGATAAATAGTGAAGTTACATAGTAGTTTCATTTTATATAGCTTGTGAAATTTCAAAATGATTTCACGCCGCAACAGTCGCATTGCGCGTTGTAGCAACCACAATAATCGCATTCGCAACAACTGCAACCGTTATCGCATCCGCGACCACAGCCGCAATTTAAAACCTTGGATTAGCATTTTCACCTTGTTTTGTGTTTTTTCTTCAAACTATTGTACCTTCTTCAATTGAGCTAAAATACTTAGGTACTTACCAAGAAATTATTAAAATACTACTAAAATTATCATATGACAGACTGTCATCGGTATATACTGATTTTTATAAAAAATATTTGCATTATTTGGACTTGGAATTGTAAATTGTAGGCATCAAGAATGACAGTAATCATGTGAATTCCCTTTAGTTGTCCATTTGCTTATCATGAGTGTAGCATTGCTATTCCTCGATTATATTCATCACGAACTACTCATGAAATTGTTTATTATGAGTGTAATCATGTGAATTCACTTTAGATGATGCGCTTAATTAGAAGCAATGCTCACAAAATTGTCACGATAAAGCAATGCTCTTAATTATATGACATGTATATGTAACGTTTCTGTATTATTTTATCCTTCCTTTGTCTTCTATTATATCCATTGAGACATTTTGTTTATAAGTGATGGTGAGGGCCAAGTTTACTTAAATTTAGTATTGTTTTACATTTTTTTTACTTGTTGCCATGTCTTATGTTCCTTTACATCAAACATGTATAGTTTCTTATATGTCTTATGTCTTAATTGCTTAGATATGTTAACAACTGCTAACAATTTATCAAACCCAATTTATCAATTCCAACGTGCATTATGAAAGGTACAAAGAAAGGATACGATAAATTTTTAATATGATGTGGTCTGAACCAAAGACATTGGGATTAAGTGGATGAGCTCCCATAAGACGAATCGTACGGGAGAACCCGAGTTTATTTTCTAATGGGAACAATTATTGGCCAACCTTAACGTACCTTGCAGCAGAACTCTGTATTACCGGGATCCCCTTCTCCCGTGAATAAGAGGATTAAAACCAAAAAATATGATGCGGTATATTGATAGAAACACTAACATGTTGAATAAAATTTTAAGTATATATAATTGCATAAAGTAATGTCATTTTTATTCTTCCATTTATGTATACTAGATTGCTTCAAAAACAATCCATGGCAAGTCAGGTAGCATATGTAACACCCTCTAAACCCCACTGATTTTAATTATCAAAATAACTTCATTTATTTAAAAAAGGTGTCACACATACTCAGGGTCTGTTTGGTAAAAATAAGCTATAAGCTAGCTGATAGCTGATAAGCTAGCTGATAGCTGAAAAGCTAGCTTATAGCTGATAGCTGAAAAGCTAGCTTATTGAAATTAAAGTGTTTGGTAAAATTAGCTTTTAAAGTGGTTATAAAATATAAAATTACATAATTGATAGTGGGTAGTTTATTTTTTAGAGTGGGTAGTTATTAAATTAAAGGGTAAAAATGGAATAAAGTGTAAAAAGCTATAAGCTATAAGCTCAAATGCTACTTGAAATAGCATCTGAAAAAAAGCTATAAGCTAGTACAAAAAGCTTGTTACCAAACACTTCTAATTTTTTGAAACAAGCTTATAAGCTCATATAATAAGCTATAAGCTAGCTTATTTGTGTTACCAAACAACCAAACAAAATTTATGCGGCGGAACTAAAAATAAACCAAATAACTAATCTCCAAGTTTAGATCACGGTGTCTCGAAAAAAAGAAAAACACGATCCAGAAATCCTTAATGAAATTGAACAACTGAATTAAAATATAGTTTCCCCAAAAAATATCCTAGCATAGACTCCACATAACTGAAAGCGATAAATTTTGACAGCCTCCTAATGCCATCTCCGGACTCAGCGACTAAGGATAATCATCTACCTGAAAATATACGATTGTACATCGTAGGGCCAAGCTAGAAAGGGAAATAACAAGGGGTGAGTAACACAGTCACAAAAGATTACTGAATTTAAAATAATCCAAGAAATAGTAAAAAACACATTATCTTCTTTTAAGGATAAAACATAACGAAATAATTAAACTAACATCATGTAGTAACTCAAGATAGAATTATTGAAAATAAAAACAATTCAAGCATAAAAATTATATTCAATAATTACAAACATAATGTGATGCAATGCAACACACTCTCTAGATGCATGTGGTATCAAGGGCGGAGGTCAGAATTATTTTCCAGAAAACACTCTAGGGATGGCAATTTGACCCATAACCAGAGGGTACCCACAAAAATTACCCATAACGGGTAGGGTAAAAACCCGCATTTTGGGTACGGGCACGAGTATGGGTAATTACCCGCAAAAATGAACGGGTATGGGTGCGGGTACGGGTACCTTAGTACCCACCCCGCCCCATACCCGCATAATATATATTTATTTATTTTATTTATATTATTATATTCTAATATATGTAAATCAATTTAAAACAATACATCTCTACTAAACTATTACATATTTTTAATAAAAATATTTATTTATAACATAATATAAAAATAATGTGAATATTTAACATAAATATGAACTTTAACATAAAGTTAGTAATAATTTTGTTTATAATTTTCATTAGTCAATATTAAAATCTTTGAAATTTTTTTAATTCTATTAAAATTATATGATATTTTATAATTGATCAATTTATTTTTAGTAAAAATGCGGGTAACGGATACGGGTATGGGTACCTAGGTACCCATAGGGTATGGGGACGGGGGCAAAAGTTGTTACCCACGCGGGTATGGGGATGGGTACGGGTATTTTTTCAATCTGCGGGTATGGGGATGGGTACTATAGTACCCTACCCATACCCTACCCATTGCCATCCCTAAAACACTCTTCAACGGCTTATCAACGGCTTAGATTCATGGACGAATGCATGATCATATTTTTTACTCAACAACATCAATTTAAACAACTACTAAAATCAACTAATTAAAAGAACTAAATCAATGATCAATGGCTTATAAACAACGGCTTATAACAACATAAATAGCAACAGCTTACTTATAAATTAATTCATAATACTCAACAGCTTAAACATCATCAATTAATAACTTATAAATTATTTATTAATATTCAAACAGTTCCCAACACGGACATTTTTATTTTAAGATCATTTAGAACTTGCTAAAAATTTATGTTAATTAGTAACAGAAAGGGATTAATCGACTTTATTAATTTTTTTTTTAAAAAAAAACAGGCATTAATAGAGCCCCGTAACAAAACATAATTTCTTTAAAACTCTAGAAAAGCTTAATTATCGATTTTCAAAACAACTTCGAGAAAATAATTTTCTGGCAAAGTTGCACCGGTGCAAACACTACAACAAAACTGCTGATTAGCTTCAAATTATTTAGCGTCTGCCCCGACACAAACGTTACTAGAGTCCGCTTTAAGTCTAACTGGTAGACGCTACTGGTTTTATTTTTTAAATCTTTATTTTAATTGAATAATTATAATTAGTGTCTGCTTTCAGAGACACTACTGAGACGCTAAGTAAAAATAAAGAAATCCCTCATCTTAGAATCTGCTGAGGCGGACTCTAGTCATAAATAATAAATTAAATAAAAATTAAATTATTTGTTAAGCGCCAAAAAAATTTCCCAATTTTTCATTTTCCCCCTTTTTTTTTTTTTCTTTTCACTTTTTTTTAGGGCAATTTCATTCTTACTGATAGAATACGGAGTATATCATTTAATTTATTATATGTCTTAAAATAATTTTCCTTTTTTTTCCCCAAATCTCAAAGAACACAAACAAAACATCTTCGCCGTTCCTGAACCTTAACCCTATTCCGCGTTCATTCCGTTGAAGAACAATCACTTCGCCGTCCACTTACGCCGTTCACTTCCGCCGTCCATTCCGCCATCGAAGAAGCTCTCACAGTCAACAAGTTAGTTCCTTAACTCTTGTTCTTTTAATTTTGAGTTAGTGCATGTTTGGATTCCCTTCTGTTTCCATGTATTCTGTATTGTGACTCTTCTAAGTACCACTTGTATAGTTGTACTTGGTTGCTATTTTAAAAAAGCTTGTTGTTTTGTTGTTAGGTATTCTTCTATACTGTATTGAATTTAATCTTTGTGTTGAATTTAAGTTATTATGTTGAATTTAATCTTTGTGTTGAATTTAAGCTAGTTGTTTGGATGAGTTAGTTAATTTCTGTGTTATGTTAGAAACTAAGTTAACCAAAAGAAAGAAAGACATAGTTTTTTTAAGTTAGAACTATCAACAAACATGTTATGAACATAAGGAATTGACCCAACTGAAATATTGAATATGTCTTTTCATAAAGTTTAAATATTTGAACAGCAACTAATAACTATAAAAAAAGAAATAAGAAAAAGAAATCCTTTTTGTAGAACATAAAAAAAAACAGGGGAGAAAATGAATAAAGTATATACCAATTTGTTTCCAAGTTGAATGGCAGCATCTTGATAGCTACTTTTCTTGCCGGGGCTACTCACACAAAACACACAAACCCTCTTGAACTTTGATACTCTTATCTCACCATTTATCTCCATTTGTATTTGTTTCTTGCAACGTTACTAGTTTGTACTCACACACACTATGTGACTATGCTTATGTGACTATACTAGTTTGGTGTTGATCACAAGAGTTGTTATTCATTTATAGTTGTCTTTTTGACCCAATTTTTCTCTTGTGTAGGTTTATTGAGTGGATATGGATTGTGGCTGTTGTGGTGAAAACATGAATCACAAAATGAAAATGGATGAAGAATTCAACTTGGTTCCCATTTGTAAGGATACCTTCTTTCATCATTCAGTTGTGAGGCTATTGCCAAACTTCATTTTGCAATGTCTCTATTCTAGGCCTCTCTCTCTTTTTCCTTCTCACTGTATTAGTATTCTTTATATATTGATATGGTAAAAATAAGCTTACTTACTACTAGGCCAAACATGTCTCTTACTATGTTATGTGGTGTAATTGCATTGGAGTTGTGTAGTGTCATGTTTTAGACCAAATCTTGGTTATGAAATCAATTGAAAGAAAATGTTAACAAAATGGCTAATTCTATTTTATTTTCTCCCTTCTCTATCTCCCTGTTTATTCACTTGATTATTTTTCTTGTAACTCGCTCTTTATGTTCGGTTAATTTGATTAAATCAATTTGATACTGTGATAGATCTATGTGTTCACCGAATGAATTGGAATTTCTATGGATGAAGTTATGCCAAAGTATCTTATGGCTTTTCTTTACAAGTCTGCTAGGGTAAGTATTTTATGTTCTTATATGCTTCAAGAACCCTTTTGCAATGTATTCTATTCATTAATCTTCAGTTTTATGTTCTTATGTGCTTCAAGAACCTGCTGTTGCATTTCTATTCCTCTAGGTTTGCAAATTTAATCCTCTGATATTTATTTTTTGTTATTATCTAATTCATATATTTCTCTACTTTAACCTTATTTTCTGGATTTGTTTCTCCAAAAAGAAGTGCTGATAAAATTTTATTAGCAGTAAGAGAAACCACTCTTTTTAGTTTTTATGGAAGTATACACGTAAGATAAATCATGTTAGTGTCAAAAGAGATGCCCAATTGAGAGTCATGGTTATGATTTGTATTTGCAGAGAGTCATGGTTTACATAGGAAAGGCATGGCATGTGCTGATTTGCAAGTTATTGACATCTATATCTATATGTTCTAAAGTAAGTTCAAACACTCCTCTTTTGTATAGTAACTTATGAAAATGAAAATTTGTGTCTCATCTGTTATTTTGCTTTTGCTGTGTTGTTTGGTGTCCCGTTATTATGCATTTGATAGTGATAGTAATGTGTTTGTTGGTTGGGTTCTTTGTAAGTTGGAGGTTTGGTGGGAGGGCAATTGCATTCACTAGTTTTTGCTTATTGATTATATCAGTCTTAAGCACTTCTCTAATTTATTAACTAGTTTTTCGGTCATATTCTGATTATAATACGTCTACTCAATCTGCATCGACCAACATGTATGGTAAAACCAGCAGCTCCACCAACATATCCACTGAAATGGGGTGAGGTAGGTAAAAGATTCATTTTGTAAAATATTCACATCTTGGTGGTTTTTCATTCCACACTAATCCTATCACCTTGTGTTCTCTGAAGATAGTTATCAACATCAATAAAGAATATTCTTATTAAATATATTGGTTAAAGTTGATCTCTAAGTAGGGGTGTTCAAAAAAACCAAAACACTGAACCAAACTGAACTGAACCTTTATAATAAAGTTTGAGAACCAAACTGTGTTTATAAAAACAGTTTATTAACTGAACCATTGTTATAATAACTGGAACCAAACTGTAACTGAACCAGTGTGTTTATAATGTTTGCTTATAGTTTCTGTTGCTAGCAGAACCTCCAAGTGGCTGCTTCTCTTTCATAGTAAAAAATAGATTCTACTGCTACATCAATCAAATTAGGTTGCCTAAAGTACTTTTATATACTTAAAAGGAATCTATTCATGCAACAAATCAACTTAACTGATTTTGTAGCTCCTTACTCTAAGTTGATCTCTTTTGGTTTGGTTAAGAGTCAGGACTGTTATCTGGAACCTGGTCAATAGTTTTTTTTTTAACTTAACTGAATTGTGTGTCAACATATTGTTCATTTTCTCTTATATGAATGTGTGTCAACACAGTTTGTAGTTTTCACATATATATAAATTCTCTTGAAATTTATTGATGTTGGTCTCATGTTGATTTATAGGATGAATATCGGGAACATCTGACCCAAATGGCACAAACTGATGGTGGTGCTACTGGTGACACTCAAGAGGGTGATGATCACAGAAAATTTAAATATGGAAAGCTGTTTCTGGGGGTAAGTCTCGGGGTAGGTGTTATGGTACCGGACACTTGGTTGTAAACCTTAGGTGTGTAGACTTTGTGGGTTATTTTGAAGTCAAATCTAAGAGCTATTTTGATAGGTTATATATTTTGTGGGATATTTTGGTGTTGTATGTTTTGTGGGATATATATTTTTATAGATGTAGAACTTTTTGTTGCATTTTATGAGAAATAGATGGTCCTGTTAAGAATTGATGAATTTATATTTTAGATACATAAATACTAATTGTTAGTTGATTTTAATTTTCCATTAGCTAATTAAAATTCTATATTAAAAAATAAAAATAAATAAATTAGCGTCTGCCAAGCGGACTCTACAAGTGACGTTTTATAACAACAAAATATATTAGTGGCGTCAACCTAAAGCGGACTCTAGTAGCGTCTGCCTTATATACAGTTCACTAGCTTCAACGTAGTGTCTATTAAAGCGGACTCTAAGCTAGCGTCTACTAGACGCAACTGTTAGCTTCAGGCATTTAAGAGTCTGCCACGATGTAGACACTAAGTAGACGCTAAAACGCTTGTAGCATCCGTTTTTTGCCCTTTAGAGTCTCATTTTGGCAGACGCTTTAAGACAGTTTTCTTGTAGTGAAAGGCAACTCTGGAAAAGTTTGAGTCGGCTCAGGGAGCCTTGAACTGATGCATGACTACCTGGGAATGGTTGATCCAGTGCATAACAGGGATGCACCAACAATGCAAGAAGAAAAAATGAACAACCCAAGAACAAACAAGAATCGATGCATAGCAGGGATGCACCCATGCAAACAACACAAGAAGGGCTTGCACTGATGCAAACCTCTCAAAACCCATATGAACCGGTGCAAGGATGGTTTGCACCGATGCAAACACGAAGAACAACATGAACAGTAACACGAAACTCAATTAAAACACCCAAAAAAAAAATGATTTCGGCGATTTAAACCCAGGAAAAATCTCATAAACATTTAGAAATTGATTTATATACCCAAGACGTCTTTCTCTACCGTTTTACTAACCCATATCCCTCTCTTTACGCGCTAATTAAACTCCGGACTCTACTCTATATTTATTTTTTATTTTTATTTTATAAGTAAAACTTAAATTATAAGGAGTACAAGGGGTACTTAACCCTTACAATTCTTATAGGGACCATTACATGCTAATAATGCATTTTAATGGATTCTTACACCAATCGAAAAAAACACAAGAAGACTTACTAACTATTTTACCTATAAACCAAAACCATGAAATATAAATAATCTCATGTTAATTACTTCTAAATTTCTTATTTTTTCTATTTTTCTAGATCTTCACTTATGTTAATTTCCTAAAGTCCTGTAATTATAACTTAATTATTTATTTTCACTATCTCGTCCCTTCTACTCTAAATTCTAAATTCCTGTTAATTAATTGTTTAACATGATAAAAAAATTAAATAATAACACAAACACACAAAATAATTAATTCCTAATAGAACAAAACTAGAAATTAACTAAAAGTCGGGGATTACAGCATCAATTTAACTTGTAGGTGTCATCTATCTTTTGTTTGATTGTATATTTTTCAAACTTCATTTATGTATTAGGCGGAAGAGTGCTTTACTGTATATTTTTCACTACAACTGTTGTATATGTAGCATTGCTAATTTGGATTCAATGATTGCAAAGATGATAAAGGTAGTAATAATAATCACCATGAGAAACGGGTGCTGTCTGTGGAGGAAATAGAAGGTGAATACTGGCGGATAATAGAGCAACCGAGTGATGAAGTCGAGGTATTATTCCATTAAAACATTGTTGGATTACAATGTATAACATGCTTAAGAAAACAATTTATGTATCAATATATGACTTGTAGGTGTATTATGGAGCTTACTTGGAAACAAACAGGACTAGGAAATGGTTTTCACAAGACATCATCCTTAACTAAGAGTGATTCAAATTTGTCCATATTTGAATAAGATTCCAGCCAATCATGGCATACAAAATTCTCTAGTTAAGGACGATGTGTTTGGAAAACCACTTCTAAGGTCTCTAGTTTGCTAGTCAGCTGACTCAGCTCTACAATACACCTACAAAAATTATATATTGATGCATAAACTGTTTTCTTATGCATGTTACATTGAAAACCAACAATATTTCAAAAGAATAATACCTCGACCTCATCGGTCGGTTGCTCTATTATGCGCCAGTATTCACCTTCAATTTCCTCCATAGACGACACCTGTTTGAAATGGTGATTATTATCGCTAGCTTTACCAACTTTGGAATCATTAAATCCAAAGTAGCAATCCTACAATTACTACATCTATATATAGTGAAAAATGTTCTCCATATAATGAATGCATAAGAATGTTAAATTGTTAGCAGTTGTTAACATATCCAAGCAACTATTTCTGTCATAGTATTACTTATACAAATTTAAAAGATTGAAGCAAAGGAACAAAAAACTATACTTGTTTGATGTAAAGACACATATCACAGACTTATTCATAAGAAAAGGTTCTTGACATCACAATCACATATTAGGAAAACAAAAGTAAAGTAATACTAAGTACTAACTATAATTAACTTGGCACTCACAATCACTTATAAACAAAAAACGACTCAATGGATATAAAAGAAACAAAGCAAGGAAAAAATAATACAGAAACTTTGCATATACATGTCATAAACTCATAATATGAAAATGTACAAATAAAAGGAACTCACATGATAACTGTCATTCTTGATGCTTTGATTGACAAATAATGTATCAGCAACTACATTTTTAATATTAGGAAGATTTTCTAATTTGAACAAGTCAATCTAGATTAAACATTCAAAAATAAAATCACACCCTGCCATAATGCAAGAGATAATTAGTGTCAACGTTCAAGTCCTACTCCAGAACAATCACAATAAGGCAACAAATATTAACATGGCACTAGGTGTAGATCACATGACAAATAATAGATAATTCAATACCACTAAAAGTGATTTTTTCTTTAATAAAATCTAGAGATTTTGAAGAAAATCTAAAGCTACTTTACATTTGTTTACAATTATAAAAATCTATTTCCTTCAATTAACTTCACTTTGCACGTGGTTTGTAATTTTAAAAAAATAAAATAGATTTCGTCATGTTTATCAAGAAAACAAATATAGAGTTTAAAAAAAGCTATTGAAAACATCTTTTAAAAAATAATTTTTAAAAAAATCTAAAACAAACACAAGTAAAATAACTTAAAAAAAAAATAGATTTTTTTCTTCTAAAAAATCTGAAACAAACGGGACCTAGATTTTCTTCAAGTTTCTCTTTCCGATGATTCTCATCTTTCAACATATTGTGAAGTTCTGATATGTTTAACTTTTATGATGACCGTCACGGTAACTTAGAATCAGAGAATACTCTCAAAAATATATCATATACAAATAAATAAATCCACTAACTCAAAAACCATATACTAAAATCTTGAAATCTCAACAAGCAGTTATAGATACATATATCGGCGGAACCAACTAAAAACACCACAATGATAGCAAAAAATAGTTTTATCAATCAAGAGCATCAAGAGCAAAAACACCATCTAGTCGAAAATAGAACCGAATCATATTACCTTGAATGTGAAAAATCTTTATATATAGAAAGTGGAATTAGTATTATTCAGATCTGAAAATTACTCTATTCCATGGACACTTGTGAAGGATACTTCGTGCACGCTTGTGAATGAGATTCATGACTGATATTTAGGCCATGAATTAACTTCGTGATTGAATTTCATGAATGAGTTAAATGAGAGCTTTGTGATTGGTTTTGTGAATGGTTTCAGTAATAAATGAATACGTTTGAACTTATGGCTTATAGAGAGGGAATGATTTTTGTGAGAGGGTTTCAGTAAAACTTGCGTTTGAACTTAGGGTTTCAGTGAATGCATATCAGAGAGGGAAAGAAAGATTTCTATAAACACTTCATGGAAATGGGTTTTTCCATCGGTGGAAACAATGGCCTGATAGAAAATTGTTTAAACAGATTCATAATTGGTGAACAATGACAATAACATTATTTATAGTTGTTACATTCTCCTCTGCTTCATTTTTATAAGAAACAGTCATTTTGTTAAGTTCATTAAATAGATAATGTATTTGGTCTATAATATAATTCAAATACATTAATTATTGAATAAATCTGAAAATTTAAAAGTTTCTTACAAAAAACATCGAAGAGAGTATTTTGATTGGTTGATAAAAATCATTATAAATAGTATTTTTTATAAAATATAGTTTTTTTATAAGAAAGATAATAAATAGATTTTTCTTTTTGACCAAAAAATATAAATAAATAGTCTTTTCATTTTGACCAAAATATAATAAATGGTTTTTTCTTTCTTCTTTATTGACCAAAATGAATAAAAAAATTTATAAATTGTTTTCTCTTTTGACCAAATTATAACAAATACTTTTTTTACTTTTTTTTTTTTGACCAAAATGAAAATATAATACTTAATATAGGAGAAAATTTGTTTTTTAGATTCATTGAATTTTAAATGTATTTGGTCTATATTATAGACTAACTAAATTAATAACTCAATGAATCTAAAAAAAAACTTCTCTTATACTAAGAGCATCTCCAATAAGGGTATCTAAAAGAGTTTCATAGACTAATGATACAGTACCTTAAATAAGGTACTGTATCATCAATTTAATGTTATTATTACCTTCCATATAAGTCAAAATATTATCGTTGACATTCAATGACCAGATCTTCTTTTTCTATTTTTACTATAGGAAAGTTTTATTTCTTTGTTGCATTTCATTTCATAAATTTTCATTCAATTTTGTTTCTTCAACAACTTTGCAGAATAGATTTTTTTTTCCTTGGAGTTGGATGTTAATTTGATGATATTTCATATTATTCTATATATTACATTTTTTTTGTCAATTTTTTTTTTTGCTTGGATTCAAATCAAATCTATACTTTATATAAACTAAAAAATCAAATCTATAATTTATTTTTTATAACAAAACACCAAATCTATATTTTTTTTATAATAAATTAAATCTATACTATATGATAATATCTATTAATAAAAATTCATGCTCCCTCCGACGACCATTTTTGCCATTATCCACAGTTTTATCTTGAGTATATATGAAATTTATCCACGACATACCCAGGGCACGGGTCTGTGGCATTTTGTTGCGTTGGTAATTCGCTACCCAGATAATGTTGTGGGTAAGGTTATCCACACATTATCCACGTCCTAGTCCACGTTATTACTTGAGAGTTAATCGTGGTGTTTCAGGAGGGTTGTGCGGCATTTTTGCGATGTTGCCGGTGAAGGGCGACTTTTGTGTAGTGGTACCATGGAGAAAGAACAGAGTGGGAAAATTGACGGGTTTTTTTTTTGCTGGTTTGTGTTTTGTTGTATAAAGGGATATTTTGGAAAACGTTTTCCAAAATGTATCGAGCAGAAAACATTTTTGAAATAAGTTTAAAGAAAAAATAGGAAATTTAGGGGTGTAAAAGAAATATATGGGGCGGGAGGAGAAAAATTTCCTATTTTGTGTGGGATGGTTAAATTTTTGGCCCAAGCCCACATATGTGCCCACTTATATATATAACACAAAACCTAAATTTAATCTCTCATCTATTATCAAATAAGTAGCCGTCACCCTCTATAATCTCTCATCTCATTTCTCCTTTGGTATGCATCTACTTCTTTTCTTTTTTTCATTATTTCATTTTATGTCTCCCCTTTTTCTTCTTGTTCTTCTTAGATCAATGCTTGCTTGCTATGAAAACATCAAACTGACTTCTTAATTATCTTAAATTGGAGCTTGGTTTTTATCTTTTGTCAAAAAAGAAATATGTTGCGTAACCATTCAAACTGGAAAAAAAACCGTCCGTTTTTACAATTATTTCTAATTTTTATTTTGTTTTCAGGTTCATATATTGGTTATGTGGCACAACGGTTTCCTATTCGTATTGGATCAGATTGAGGTATGATTCTCGATTCAACAGATCGAACCGATCGATACGATCCGGTCTTCATTAACTTGGTAGAGAATATTTTAAAAATTTTGAACCCCTAGAGATATTTTATATTTATTTATTTATTTGAGAAGAATTTATAATTTTAAAAATCTTCTTCTCAAAATTTTGTGTTCAATGTATATATATGTCCATATTCCTTCATCGTTTATACTCAATCCCCCTGTACCATTAAAGATTTGATTTTATTCCATAATATATTGATTTGATAATTTATTTTATTTACGATTTGACTTATTTTACTTATACCAGGAAAATTTGATTTTAAATAAATTCAAACCAAGAATATTTCTTTGATTTTAATTTTAATATAAATTTTTTTATTTGTGGGATTGAATATTTATTTTGTAAAATCCTATATATATATTTGGTTATTAATTTATGTGAGAATCATATGCAACTTTAAATTATATATTCTCAAGATTTGAGCATAAAATATTATTTTTTGTAAATCTCGTTTATTTTTGTTGATAATTTTTGTAAATCTCTTGAAGTAACACTAATGTATATTGTTTTACTAAAGTGTTATAGTGTGAAATTATTTTAGACTTAATTTTTGTTAATTATTTTTTTTGTCAAGTAATCTTGTGGCTAGAAATTCCACCCTTAAAGTGGATAAGTGGGATGATCAGGGTTCAAATCCCGATCCTTGTAATACAATGTTCCTGCCAATTGAGCTAAGCTCACGAGACTAATTTTTGCTAACGATGACACCAAATATTATGTAAATGAATTTATTGAAATTTTATGTTGTTTGGTGGTTATTTCATGCTCACTTGGAAGATATCTACAAAATAAATCTTTTGAGCATTTCTTAAGGCACTTTAAATTGCACATATTAGAATAGAGTCTTATATTTTGTTATAACAGTTTCTTGTTGATTTCAGAACCACTTGGGATGATAATGTTCAATTTTTTGCAATATTTTCGTCAAGTCATCAAAGCTTAGTAACTCTACTTGCAAAGATGAAAGTCACTTTTTCTGAGGTTAGTTGTAATTTTTTTTTTTTTACCTCTTATGACTAATTATATATGATTGTGTATATATAAGAAGAAATTTCTTTAAGATATTATCTACTACTTTATAATGAACTTATTATCTAGAATATATTTGTCCACTTCTTGGGGTTTGCAAGGAGTGGAGGGTCGTTCAAAAAAATTATTGGCGAAAATTCCTAAAATCACAATCATCGATGATTGTGCAAACTACTACATATGCAAAAAGGTTTTATTATTTTTATAACATACCCAAAAAAACGAGCTTACAGCTCTAAGATGAGTTATTTTTGGGTTTATCTTATTGTTGTTCATTTAGTGGATATCTATTCTTGAAAGGTGTCAACAATATGAAAGGTGTATTGTTCGCACTGATCATGATCAGATATCCACTAGATGAACCACAATAAGATAAACCCCAAAAATAACTCATCTTAGAGCTGTAAGCTCATTTTTTGGATATGTTATATAAATAGTAAAACATTTCTGCATACCTAGTAGTTTGCATAAACATCGATGATTGTGATTCTAGGAATTTTCTCCAATAAATTTTTTTGAAATGCGCTCCATTCCTTGCAAACCACCGAAAAGTTGAAGAGATCATCAAAACTTAATAGTTTCTTGGATATGATATCAAGCTTATCCCTACAAAGTGGACTTATATCCGTAACTTGTTTCTTTTTTTTTTTTCCCTATTCTAATGGGAATTAGGGGTGGGCCTGGTTCGGTTATGGAGGAAAACCAAACCAGACTGTTTTCAAAATATAAGAAAATCAATAATAACTGAATCAAATTATTGGAGAATTTTTAAATATTAGGAATTTTTAAACAAAAAAATCGAAACTAAATCAAACTATTAAAGCAAACTGAACCAATAATAACTGAATTGTTTGAGTTCAGTTTCAAAACTGTAAGTTGTGGTTCAGTTTTTTGGTTTTGTTGCCCACCCCTAACGGAAATGTTAGGTGATTTCTACTTACGTATACTCCCTCCATCCATTTTTATAACACTTGGTTTGACATAAAAATTATCCATTTTTATAAGACTTAGTTTGACAAAAAAATTTGTCCATCTTTAATAGTATAACAGTATTTTTGCAGCGTGCATACATAACAATTCATTCATCCAGTCAAAAATATACTCCCTCCGGTCATTTTTATAAGGAATACTTTGACAAAATTACATAGATCAAGAAATCACATTTTACATAGTTATTTATATTTAATACTCTTGCAAATTTAAATTGATTCCATGTATACCCTTGTTTAATTACTCTTTCTTCAACCCACTTACTTATTTTTAATATTATCTCTCAAAATAAATAAGGGCATAAGTGAAATTAAACATTAAAACATTTGAAAATTGGTCAAAATTCTTATAAAAATGACCAATTTTTTTATCCAAAGTGATCCTTATAAAAACAACCGAATGAAGTATAATAAAACATAGTATTCCTAGCCACTTTTGCTTCTCTCAATTCCGGTGTGTCAAATCCTTGAGACCCGGACCTCTATTTATTGTGAAAAACACGCTCTAATCAAGTCTTCATTATGGCATCATGGAAGCCCATCATGGCACGATGAATTCAGTTAAGTTGAAAAATTATTATTTTTGCTGATCCCATTGTGGCATGACGGATCCTGTCACGGTTTTAAATTGCGGTCCGCATTGCGGCAGCAGTATTGCTGATGCGGGAACCTCCGCAATAGCATCGCCCCGCAATTACGGTGTGATCTTAATTTAGGTGTACGGGCATATCGTAACTGCATCAGCCGTTTTCCGCGATGTTAGTTCAAATTTTCTCACTAAAAAATAAAATTTATGAACCAAGAATTTGATCGCCGGATCATGCTAATTCCATACGAATCAATACTGATAAGCATGTGACCATCACTACAGCAATGACAGCAAAGATGAAATATAGAGTGCCTATATCCTTGTGGTTAGTGAAGAACAACCATCGGACCGTATTTGTCATAAAATGGATATTCTTTCATTGCCCATCACTTCAAATTCTAATTTATGTCAAATGTAATGGAAAATCTTATTTTTAACAATCTCTCAACAGTGTGTTTTAAGAAGATTCAAATCAGTGGTTATGGAATAAACTAAGATTATGCAACGGCGGATAAATAGTGAAGTTACATAGTAGTTTCATTTTATATAGCTTGTGAAATTTCAAAATGATTTTACGCCGCAACAGTCGCATTGCGCGTTGTAGCAACCACAATGATCGCATTCGCAACAACTGCAACCGTTATCGCATCCGCAATTTAAAACCTTGGATTAGCATTTTTACCTTGTTTTGTGTTTTTTCTTCAAACTATTGTACCTTCTTCAATTGACCTAAAATACTTAGGTACTTACCAAGAAATTATTAAAATACTACTAAAATTATCATATGACAGACTGTCATCGGTATATATTGATTTTTATAAAAAAATATTTGCATTATTTGGACATGGAATTCTAAATTGTAGCATCAAGAATGACAGTAATCATGTGAATTCACTTTAGTTGTCCATTTGCTTATTATGAGTGTAGCATTGCTATTCCTCGCGAAATATTCATCACGAACTACTCACGAAATTGTTTATTATGAGTGTAATCATGTGAATTCACTTTAGATCATGCGCTTAATTAGAAGCAATGCTCATAAAGCAATTCTCTTAATTATATGACATGTATAACATGTTGAATTAAATTTTAAGTATATATAATTGTATAAAGTAATGTCATTTTTATTCTTCCATTTATGTATACTAGATTGCTTCAAAAACAATCCATGGCAAGTCAGGTACATATGTAACACCCTCTAAACCCCACTGATTTTAATTTATCTAAAAAAAAAACCCCACTGATTTTAATTATCAAAATAACTTCATTTATTTAAAAAAGGTGTCACACATACTCAACCAAACAAAATTTATGCGGCGGAACTTAAAATAAACCAAATAACTAATCTCCAAGTTTAGATCACGGTGTCTCGAAAAAAAGAATAACACGATCCAGAAATCCTTAATGAAATTGAACAACTGAATTAAAATATAGTTTCCCCAAAAAATATCCTAGCATAGACTCCACATAACAGAAAGCGATAAATTTTGACAGCCTCCTAATGCCATCTCCAGACTCAGCGACTAAGGATGATCATCTACCTAAAAATATACGATTGTACATCGTAGGGCCAAGCTAGAAAGGGAAACAACAAGAGGTGAGTAACACGGTCACAAAAGATTACTGAATTTAAAGTAATCCAAGAAATAGTAAAAAACACATTATCTTCTTTGAAGGATAAAACATAACGACATAATTAAACTCACATCATGTAGTAACTCAAGATAGAATTATTGAAAATAAAAACAACTCAAGCATAAAAATTAATTAAATTCAATAATTACAAACATAATGTGATGCAATGCAACACACTCTCTAGATGCACGTGGTACCAAGGGCGGAGGTCAAAATTATTTTCCAGAAAACACTCTTCAACAACATCAATTTAAACAACTAATAAAATCAACTAATTAAAAGAACTAAATCAATGATCAACGGCTTATAAACAACAGCTTATGACAACATAAATAGCAACAGCTTACTTATAAATTAATTCTTAATATTCAACGGCTTAAACCTCGTCAATTAATAACTTATAAATTATTTCTTAAAATTCAAACAGTTCCCAACACGGACGTTTTATTTTAAGATCATTTTAGAACTTGCTAAAAATTTATGTTAATTAGTAACAGAAAGGGATTAATCGACTTTATTAATTTTTTTTTAAAAAAAAAACAGGCATTAATAGAGCCCCGTAACAAAACATAATTTCTTTAAAACTCTAGAAAAGCTTAATTATCGATTTTCAAAACAACTTCGAGAAAATAATTTTCTGGCAAAGTTGCACCGGTGCAAAACTGGGTTGCACTGATGCAAAGGCAACTCTGGAAAAGTTTGAGTCGGCTCAGGGAGCCTTGAACTGATGCAAGACTACCTAGGAATGGTTGATCTAGTGCATAACAGGGATGCACCAATGCAAGAAGAAAAAACGAACAACCCAAGAACAAACAAGAATCGATGCATAGCAGGGATGCACCCATGCAAACAACACAAGAAGGGCTTGCACCGATGCAAACCTCTCAAAACCCAGATGAACCGGTGCAAGGATGGTTTGCACCGATGCAAACACGAAGAACAACATGAACAGTAACACGAAACTCCATTAAAACACCCAAAAAATATGATTTCGGCGATTTAAACATAGGAAAAATCTCATAAACATTTAGAAACTGATTTATATACCCAAAACGTCTTTCTCTACCGTTTTACTAACCCATATCCCTCTCTTTACGCGCTAATTAAACTCCGCACCCCACTCTTTATTTTTTTTTATTTTTTTTTATAAGCATAAATTGAATTATAAGAAGTACAAGTGGTACTCAACCCTTACAATTCTTATAGGGACCATTACATGTTAATAATATATTTTAATGGATCCTTACACCAATCTGAAAACACACGAAAAGACTTACTAGCTATTTTACCTATAAACCAAAACCATGAAATATAAATAATCTTATGTTAATTTCTTCTAAATTTCTTATTTTTTCTATTTTTCTCTTCACTTATGTTAATTTCCTAAAAGTCTTGTAATTATAACTTAATTACTTATTTTCACTATCTCGTCCCTTCTACTCTAAATTCCCGTTAATTAATTATTTAACATGCTAAAAAATTAAATAATAACACAAATACACAAAATAATTAATTCTTAATAGAACAAAACTAGAAATTAACTAAATCCTACATAAATCTAAAAGTCGGGGATTACAGCATCAATTTAACTTGTAGGTGTCATCTATCTTTTGTTTGATTGTATATGTTTCAAACTTCATTTATGTATTAGGCGGAAAAACATTTTTCACTACAGCTGTTGTATATGTAGCATTGCTAATTTGGATTCAATGATTGCAAAGATGATAAAAGTAGTAATAATAATCACCATGAGAAACGGGTGCTGTCTGTGGAGGAAATAGAAGGTGAATACTGGCGGATAATAGAGCAACCGATTGATGAAGTTGAGGTATTATTTCAATAAAACATTGTTGGATTACAATGTATAACATGCTTAAGAAAACAATTTATGTATCAATATATGACTTTTGTAGGTGTATTATGGAGCTTACTTGGTAACAAACTGGACTAGGAAATGGTTTTCACAAGACATCATCCTTAACTAAGAGTGATTCAAATTTGTCCTTATTTGAATAAGATTCCAGCCAATCATGGCATACAAAATTCTCTAGTTAAGGACGATGTGTTTGGAAAACCATTTCTAAAGGCTCTAGTTTGCTAGTCAGCTCTACAATACACCTACAAAAATTATATATTATGCATGTTACATTGAAAACCAACAATATTTCAAAAGAATAATACCTCGACCTCATCAATCGGTTGCTCTATTATGCGCCAGTATTCACCTTCAATTTCCTCCATAGACCACACCTGTTTCAAATGGTGATTATTATCGCTAGCTTTACCTACTTTGGAATCATTAAATCCAAAGTAGCAATCCTACAATTACTACATCTATCTATATATAGTGAAAAATGTTCTCCATATAAGCTCATATCTCCACCTGAAAATACACACACACACACATATATATATATACATACTGTGAAACCTATACAGCCAATCAAAAGAAAGACGACATCTACGAGTTAAATTGATGCTACCTGACTTGACATGGATTGTTTGTGAAGCAGTCTAGTATACATGAATGAAGGCATAAGAATGTTAAATTGTTAGCATTTGTTAACATATCCAAGCAACTATTTCTGTCATAGTATTACTTATACAAATTTAAAAGATTGAAGCAAATTAAAAGATTGAAGCAAAGGAACAAAAAACTATACTTGTTTAATATGTAAAGACACATATCACACACATGGCAAAAAGTTTAATGATCCTCACAGACTTATTCATAAGAAAAGGTTCTTGACATCACATATTAAGAAAACAAAAGTAAACTAATACTAACTATAAGTAACTTGGCACTCACAATCACTTATAAACAAAAAACGACTCAATGGATACAAAAGAAACAAAGCAAGAAAAAAATAATACAGAAACTTTACATATACATGTCATAAACTCATAATATGAAAATGTACAAATAAAAGCAACTACATTTTTAATATTAGGAAGATTTTCTAATTTGAACAAGTCAATCTAGATTAAACATTCAAAAATAAAATCACACCCTGCCATAATGCAAGAGATAATTAGTGTCAACGTTCAAGTCCTACTCCAGAACAATCACAATAAGGCAACAAATATTAACATGGCACTAGATGTAGATCACATGACAAATAATAGATAATTCAGTACCACTAAAAGTGATTTTTTCTTTAATAAAATCTAGAGATTTTGAAGAAAATCTAAAGCTACTTTACATTTGTTTACAATTATGAAAATATATTTCCTTCAATTAACTTCACTTTGCACGTGGTTTGTAATTTAAAAAAAAAAAATAGATTTCCTCATGTTTATCAAGAAAACAAATATAGATTTTAAAAAAACTATTAAAAACATCTTTTAAAAAATGATTTTTAAAAAAATCTAAAACAAACATAAATAAAATAACTTAAAAAAAAAAAATTTTTTTTTCTTCTAAAAAATCTGAAACAAACGGGACCTAGATTTTCTTCAAGTTTCTCTTTCCGATGAGTCTCATCTTTCAACATATTGTGAAGTTCTGATATGTTTAACTTTTACCATGACCGTCACAGTAACTTAGATTCAGAGAATACTCTCAAAAATATATCATATACAAATAAAAAAATCCACTAACTCAAAAACCATATTCTAAAATCTTGAAATCTCAACAAGCAGTTATATATCGGCGGAACCAACCAAAAACACCACAATGATAGCAAAAAATAGTTTTATGAATCAAGAGCATCAATAGCAAAAACACCATCTAGTCGAAAATAGAACAGAATCAAATTACCTTGAATGTGAAAAATCTTTATATATAGAAAGTGGAATTAGTATTATTCAGATCTGAAAATTACTCTATTCCATGGACACTTGTGAAGGATACTTCGTGCACGCTTGTGAATGAGATTCATGACTGATATTTAGGCCATGAATCAACTTCGTGATTGAATTTCATGAATGACTTAAATGAGAGCTTTGTGATTGGTTTTGTGAATGGTTTCAGTAATAAATGAATACGTCTGAACTTATGGCTTATAGAGAGGGAATGATTTTTGTGAGAGGGTTTCAGTAAAACTTGCGTTTGAACTTAGGGTTTCAGTGAATGCATATCAGAGACGGAAAGAAAGATTTCTATAAACACTTCATGGAAAAAATAGCCTGATAGAAAATTGTTTAAACAGATTCATAATTGGTGAACACTGAACAATGACAACAACATTATTTATAGTTGTTACATTCTCCTCTGCTTCCTTTTTATAAGAAACCGTCATTTTGTTGAGTTCATTAAACAGATAATGTATTTGGTCTATAATATAATCCAAATACATTAATTATTGAATAATTCTGAAAATTTAAAAGTTTCTTACAAAAAATAATATCGAAGAGAGTATTTTGATTGGTTGATAAAAATCATTATAAATAGTATTTTTTATAAAATATAGTTTTTTTTATAAGAAAGATAATAAATAGATTTTTCTTTTTGACCAAAAAATATAAATAAATAGTCTTTCCATTTTGACCAAAATATAATAAATGGTTTTTTTTTTCTTCTTTATTGACCAAAATAAAAGAAATTTATAAATTGTTTTCTCTTTTGACCAAATTATAACAAATACTTTTTTTACTTTTTTTTTTTACCAAAATGAAAATATAATACTTAATATAGGAGAAAATTTGCTTTTTAGATTCATTGAATTTTTAAAGTATTTGGTCTATATTATAGACTAACTAAATTAATAACTCAATGAATCTAAAAAAAAAAAAAAACTTCTCTTATACTAAGAGCATCTCCAATAAGGGTATCTAAGAGAGCTTCATAGACTAATGATACGGTACCTTTTTTTTTATCATTGGAGTTACATGACGTGGCAATTAGGGTATCAAAATAGATGATATCGGTACCTTAAATAAGGTACCGTATCATCAATTTAATGTTATTATTACCTTCCATATATGTCAAAATATTATCGTTGACATTCAATGACCAGATCTTCTTTTTCTTTTTTTACTATAGGAAAGTTTTATTTCTTTATTGCCTTTCATTTTATAAATTTTCATTCAATTTTGTTTCTTCAACAACATTGCAGAAAAGATTTTTTTTCGTTGGAGTTGGATGTTAATTTGATGATATTTCATATTATTCTATATATTACATTTTTTTTGTCAATTTTTTTTTTTTTTGCTTGGATTCAAATCAAATCTATACTTTATAAAAACCAAAAAATCAAATCTATAATTTATTTTTTATAACAAAACACCAAATCTATATTTTTTTATAATAAATTAAATCTACACTATATGACAATATCTATTAATAAAAATTCATGCTCCCTCCCACGGCCATTTTTGCCATTATCCACAGTTTTATCTTGAGTATATATGAAATTTATCCACGACATACCTAGGGAACGGGTCTGTGGCATTTTGTTGCGTTGGTAATTCGCTACCCAGATAATGTTGTGGGTAAGGTTATCCACGCATTATCCACGTCCTAGTCCACGTTATTACTTGAGAGTTAATCGTGGTGTTTCGGGAGGGTTGTGCGGCATTTTTGCGATGTTGCCGGTGAAGGGCGACTTTTGTGTAGTGGTACCATGGAGAAAGAACAGAGTGGGAAAATTGACAAAGGAGGGTTTTTTTTTTTACTTGTTTGTGTTTTGGTGTATAAAGGGATATTTTGGAAAACGTTTTCCAAAATGTAGCGAGCAGAAAACATTTTCGAAATAAGTTTAAAGAAAAATTGGAAATTTAGGGGTGTAAAAGAAATATATGGGGCGGGAGGAGAAAAATTTCTTGTTTTGTGTGGGATGATTAAATTTTTGGCCCAAGCCCACATATGTGCCCACTTATATATATATAACAGAAAACCTAAAGTTAATCTCTCATCTATAATCAAATATGTAGCCGTCACCTACTATAATCTCTCATCTCATCTCTCCTTTGGTATGCACCTTCTTCTTTTCTTTTTTTCATTATTTCATTTTATGACTCCTTTTTTCTTCTTGTTCTTCTTAGATCAATGCTTGCTTGCTATGAAAACATCAAATTGACTTCATATATTGGTTATGTGGCACAACGGTTTCCTATTCGTATTGGATCAGATTGAGGTATGATTCTCGATTCAACAGATCGAACCGACCGATACGATCCAGTCTTCATTATCTTGGTAGAGAATATTTTAAAAATTTTGAATACACAGAGATATTTTATATTTATTTGAGAAGAATTTATAATTTTAAAAATCTTCTTCTCAAAATTTTGTGTTCAATGTATATATATGTCCATATTCCTTCATCGTTTATACTCAATCTCCCTGTACCATTAAAGATTTGATCCATAATATATTGATTTGATAATTTATTTTATTTACGATTTGACTTATTTGACTTATGCCAGGAAAATTTGATTTTAAATAAATTCAAACCAAGAATATTTCTTTGATTTTAATTTTAATATAAATTTTTTTATTTGTGGGATTGAATATTTATTTTGTAAAATCCTATATATATATATATATATATATATATATATATATATATATATATATATTTGGTGATTAATTTATGTGAGAATCATATGCAACTTTAAATTATATATTCTCAAGATTTGAGCATAAAATATATTTTTTTTGTAAATCTCGTTTATTTTTGTTGATAATTTTTGTAAATCTCTTGAAGTAACACTAATGTATATTGTTTTACTAAAGTGTTATAGTGTGAAATTATTTTAGGCTTAATTTTTGTTAATTATTTTTTTTGTCAAGTAATCTTGTGTCTAGAAATTCCACCCTTAAAGTGGATAAGTGGGATGATCAGGGTTCAAATCCCGATCTTTGTAATACAATGTTCCTGCCAAATGAGCTAAGCTCACGAGACTAATTTTTGCTAATGATGACACCAAATATCATGTAAATGAATTTATTGAAATTTTATGTTTTTTGGTGGTTATTTCATGCTCACTATGAAGATATCTACAAAATAAATCTTTTGAGCAAGGCACCTTAAATTGCACATATTAGAATATAGTCTTATATTTTGTTATAACAGTTTCTTGTTGATTTCAGAACCACTTGGGATGATAATGTGCAATTTTATTTAATATTCTCGTCAAGTCATCAAAGCTTAGTAATTCTACTTGCAAGGATGAAAGTCACTTTCTTTGAGGTTAGTTGTAATTTTATTTTTTACCTCTTATGCCTAATTATATATGATTGTATATATATATAAGAAGAAATTTCTTTAAGATATCATCTACTACTTTATAATGAACTTATTATCTAGAATATATTTGTCCACTTCTTGGGGTTTGCAAGGAGTGGAGGGTCGCTCAAAAAAATTATTGGCGAAAATTCCTAAAATCACAATCATCGATGATTGTGCAAACTACTACATATGCAAAAAGGTTTTATTATTTTTATAGTATACTAAAAAAAATGAGGTTACAGCTCTAAGATGGGTTATTTTTGGGGTTTATCTTATTATGGTTCATTTAGTGGATATCTATTCTTGAAAGGTGTCAACAACATGAAAGGTGTATTGTTCGCACCTGTCATGATCAGATATCCACTAGATGAACCACAATAAGATAAACCCCAGAAATAACTCATCTTAGAGCTGTAAGCTCGTTTTTTGGGTACGCTATATAAATAGTAAAACCTTTTTGCATACCTAGTAGTTTGCACAATCATCGATGATTGTGATTCTAGGAATTTTCGCCAACAAAATTTTTTGAACTGCGCTCCATTCCTTGCAAACCACCGAAAAGTTGAAGAGATCGTCAAAACTTAATAGTTTCTTGGATATGATATCAAGCTTATCCCTACAAAGTGGACTTATATCTGTAACTAGTTTCTTTTTCCCCTATTCTAATGGGAATTAGGGGTGGGCCTGGTTCGGTTACGAAGGAAAACCGAACCAAATTGTTTTCAAAATTCATAGTAGTTTAACTGTTTGTCTTTCGAACTGAACCGAACTGTTAAAATGGTTCGACTTTATGATTCCAAAGCAAAGCATAACCAACTTTTAAATAATTAAAATTTACTATATTTTTTTAATTGTATTGTTATTATTAGTACCTTTGAAAAAAATATAAGAAAATCAAATTAAATATTAGGAATTTTTAAACACAAATACCGATCTGAACCATTAAACTAAACAAAACTATTAAAGCAAACTGAACCGATAATAACTGAATTGTTTCAGTTCAGTTTCAAAACAGTAAGTTGTGGTTCAATTTTTTGGTTTTTTTGCCCACCCCTAACAGAAATGTACAGAAATGTTAGGTGATTTCTACTTACATATACTCCCTTCATCCATTTTTATAACACTTAGTTTGACATAAAAATTGTCCATTTTTATAAGACTTAGTTTGACAAAAAAATTTGTCCATCTCCAATAGTATAACAGTATTTTTGCAGCGTGCATGCATAACAATTCATTCATCCAGTCAAAAATATACTCCCTCGACTCCTTTGACAAAATTACACTTATCAAGGAAACACATTTTACATAGTTATTTTTATTTAATACTCTTAAAATTTAAATTGATTTCATATATACCCTTATTTAATTACTCTTCCTTCAACTCACTTATTTATTTTTAATATTATCTCTCATAATAAATAAGGGCATAAATGAAATTAAACATTAAAACATTTGAAAATTGGTAAAAATTTCTTATAAAAATGACCAAATTTTTTCTCCAAAGTGTTCCTTATAAAAATGAGCGGAGTGAGTATAATAAAACATAGTATTCCTAGCCACTTTTGCTTCTCTCAAATCCTTGAGACCCGGACCTCTATTTATTGTGAAAAACACGCTCTAATCAAGTCTCCATTATTGCATCATGGAAGCCCATCATGGCACGACGAATTCAGTTAAGCTGGAAAAAAAAAAAATCCTGATCACATTGTGGCATGACCGATCCTGTCAAGGTTTTAAATTGCGATCCGCCTTGTGGCTGCAGTATTGCTGATGTGAAAACCTCCGCAACAGCATTGCCCCACAATTACGGTCTGATCTTAATACAGGTGTACGGGCACATCGTAACTGCATCAGACGTTTTCCGTGATGTTAGTTCAAATTTTCTCACCAAAAAATAAAATTTATGAACCAAGAATTCGATCGCTGGGTCCTGCTAATTCCATACGAATCAATACTGATAAGCATGTGCCCATCACTACAGCAATGACACCGAAGATGAAATATAGAGTCCCTATATCCTTGTGGTTAGTGAAGAACAACCATCGGACCAGATTTGTCATAAATTAAAATGGACCTTCTTTCTTTGCCCATCACTTCAAATTCTTGTTTTTTGTGGGATGATTAAATTTTTGGCCGAAGCCTACATAAGTACCCACTTATATATATAACACAAAACCTAAAGTTAATCTCTCATCTATAATTAAATAAGTAGCTGTCATCCTCTATAATCTCTCATCTCATCTCTCCTTTAGTATGCATCTTCTTCTTTTCTTTTTTTCATTATTTCATTTTATGTCTCCCCTTTTTCTTCTTGTTCTTCTTAGATCAATGCTTGCTTGCTATGAAAACATCAAATTGACTTCTTTATTATCTTAAATTGGAGCTTGTTTTTTATCTTTTGTCAAAAGAGAAATATGTTGCGCAACCATTGAAACTGGAAAAAAACGTCAGTTTTTACAATTGTTTCTAATTTTTATTTGGTTTTCTGGTTCATATATTGGTTATGTGGCACAACGATTTCCTATTTGTATTGGATCAGATTGAGGTATGATTCTCGATTCAACAGATCGAACCGACTGATACGATCCGGTCTTCATTACCTTGGTAGAGAATATTTTAAAAATTTTGAACACCTAGAGATATTTTATATTTATTTATTTATTTGAGAAGAATTTATAATTTTAAAAATCTTCTTCTCAAAATTTTGTGTTCAATGTATATATATATATGTCCATATTCCTTCTTCGTTTATACTTAATCTCCCTATTTATGTACCATTAAAGATTTGATTTTATTCCATAATATATTGATTTGATAATTTATTTTATTTACGATTTGACTTATACTAGGAAAATTTGATTTTAAATAAATTCTAACCAAGAATATTTCTTTGATTTTAATTTTAATATAAATTTTTTTATTTCTGGGATTGAATATTTATTTTGTAAAATCCTATATATATATATTTGGTGATTAATTTATGTGAGAATCATATGCAACTTTAAATTATATATTCTCAAGATTTGAGCATAAAATATTATTTTTAGTAAATCTCGTTTATTTTTGTAAATCATATGCAACTTTAAATCAATGAATGTTCTTTACAATTAGTTTACATGTATTGCATCCTATTGTACCCGCATTACATATCTCGACTTCAGAGATTGAGAGACATAACTATAAAAAACGAAAAAAGAATTACATACTTTGACACTTCAAAACCTAACAATCATGTGCAGAAGTATAAATGATGAGTATAATTAGGCGAAAGTATAAAACTCTGAACACACACTAAAATAATAAGTAACCAATATGCAAAAAACGAAGAAAACAGAAACTAGAAAATAAATGTAAAAAAATCATATTTAGTTTTTTTCTTTGTTTTTCACGGCCAGTTTAATCTGGTTCGGGGGTTAGTTATTCATTGAATAACTAAAGTATATCGTCTATAATATAGACTAGATACATCGGTTATTCAATGAATCTAAAAAGTGAATATTTAGTTTTAACCCCTTTATTTGAATTGAATTTGGATTTTAACACCCTATTTTATAAATAAAAAAATACCATAAAATTATATTTAAAAATTTTGAGATCCTATAATATTACTTATATATTATTTATACCTATAAAATATCAAATGTATATTAATAGATTAATTTTTGGGCCTTAAAATAATAGTTATATATTGTTAATGTTCATAAAATATCATATGTATCAATAGATTAATTATCTATAATCGTAAATATAGTTCTAGTCCATTTTAATCTTTGCATACAATTTGATCTTAGATTATGATGTTCTTTTTTGACGTTATATACAAAGATAATTATTTTGTATTTCTTGTTCCATTTAATTTAATACAATTGATTTAATATTGGTAATTTATATGTTTATAAGATTGATTTTTTTTTTATATTATATGCAATTTAAATCAACAAATTTTTTTTTTATTAAGGGGTCATTTTTATATTTTGCACAGAATCTCCTAAAACTCGGAGACGCCCCTGATAAGAAGATATGTGTAACTTACACTTTTTATTTATTTTGCGGGCTAAAGTAAAAAAAAAAACGTGGCCTTAATTAGAGAATAGGTGATAGCCACCTATAAGGCTACATCACATTTCATAAACGATGGCCAAACCGTTGCAAAACTTTAAGCCACACTCTTTGGATTTTTGCCATAAACAGCAGCAACTCAATCGTCTAATCCTCGTTTAGTGACGTGGGATAGACCAATGGAAGGAATGATATGCCATAATGTGGACGGGAGCTTGTTGGGTTCTTTAAACTCTGCGGGCTATGGTGGTCTCCAGCGAAATCTTAAAGGTGAATTCATATCAGAATTTCATGCTACAGTGTCAATTAAAAGCATTATTTTCACTAAAATAATGGTTGTGGTGCATGCTTTAACAATTTGTTGGGAGAATGGTTACACAAAGATTAATTGTTTATTACATTCACTTCAGGTAGTTAATCTAATCCGCAGTGGGTTCTCTCGTCATCACCGTTTTGCTAATGAGAATTTGAGCAATCGACAGCTTATTACTCTTGATTGGGTGGTGGTTCTCTCTCATATCCTTTGGGAAGAAAATTCGTGTGTGGATGTGCTAGCTAAAATAGGGGTGTAGCAAATATTACATTGGTTATGACTTCAACGCCTCCAAGAAATTTAGCTATAAGCCACTTTTTGAAGATGTTAATGGTGTAATTTACACCCAGGAGTAGTCTCTCCTGGTGTTTGTTTTTTCTTTTTCCTTTTCTCTTCATGTAATTAACCAAAAATATATATATTTAAATTTATTTAGGAGAAAGATAAATATTTTTTAGAAGGAGATAATAAGAGTGGTCGAGGAAAAGCGAAAGGAGAAAGATGTATAGTAACCCGTCTTCTTCCTTTGGTTGAACGGTCGTTTCGTCGCTAGTCGCTACGGCGGTCTGCCTCTTCCACCCCAACGCGTCTCCTCCTCCCTGTTTCACTCTTGATTTTCAGCTCAGGTGCTCAAATGCGGTCTTTTCAAGGGCGATGAACAGTGACCCGATAAAGGTTTGATTGTTGTATGTAGAACTTTGTTTTGATTGTTGTTGTTTGTTTGTGTGTTTTCATCCGTTTTCAAGCTTCAAGCTTCTGTTTTGATTGTTTGTGTGGGTTGCTGCTTGGTGGTCTTTTTGGGTTCTACTCTAATGGCTTCCACCACCTCACAGTCAACTGTTACCAAAACATTTACTCAAGCATTGTCAAATTCGTGCAATATTCATGCATCGCAGTTACCTAAACTTTGTTTGAAAGGTAAGCAAGTCTCAATCAAAATAATTGAAGATGAATATTTGGCAAGTGTCTTAGTCTCAATCCTAAAGGGTCTATCTCTGGTTTCCATGCTAGACTTAAAGGCACAAATTTTAAAGTTTTGGGAAACCAATGCTCCATGGTGTATGGTTTCACTAGGGAATGGTTACTTTGAATTTATTTTTTCATCCATCAATGATCTAAGTGCAATTAGATCCATTGGCTCTTGGAATCTTTCACCAGGTTTCCTTCGGACCTTTGCTTGGACAGCTGACTTCAACCCTCACATTGTGCTGCACACCATCGCTCAAACTTGGATACGCGTTCATGGTCTTGCTCATAAATATTGGCGACCCGCAACATTAATTGTTTGAAATTGCAGGGGCTCTAGGAATTCCTTTAGCGCTTGATGAGGCATAAATGAAGAGAACTTTCGGTCATTTTGACAGAGTTTTAATCGAGGTTGATCTTAATTCTGATCTTCACAAAAGAATTCTTGTTGAAAGGAATGCTTTTGATTTCTGTGTGGATATTAAGAACGAGAAACTTCCCCTTTTCTATAACTCATGTTAGATTATTGTCATTCTGAGCTCATTAGTAATACTTCTTGCATCCTTATTGTGGTGGAAAATTTTAGCTATTTGTTATTATATTGGTTTGTACCTACTGCTATTTGTACTCTTTTTGGGCTGTAATGTAATCATTGTACGTTTTAGTGTCTATTAATAAAGTTTTGCAGTTGAAAAAAAAAAAACTCCTAAAGCCGGTGGCGGAACTAGAAAAAATTACATGGGTGGGCTGCAAAAAAAATGAGAAAAAAATTATAATATAGAAATTAGGCTTAAATATCACATTGGTCCCTGTATGTTTCCGTTTTTTTTGTTTTAGTCTCTATATTGTTTTTTTGTTTAAGCAATCTGGATAGCTCGAAACAATGCTAGATTTTTCAGGTGCAGACCAAATTGGATGTCTTCATTATCTTGGATATCTGCTAACATCACTCTTACTGGTAACCAAACAAATCTTACTTCTTCGACTTCTATCAGAGATTTTTCAATTCTCAAAGCTTTCTTGGTTATCATCCACCCTCCTAAGCCATCTTTCTTGAAAGAGATTATATGGCAACCTCCTCCATCTCAGTGGATCAAATGCAATATAGATGGTGCTTCTACTCCTCTTGCATCAGCATGTGGTGGGATTTTTAGAAACAACTGTACAAAATTTATTTGTTGTTTTGCAGTTAATCTTGCTTTGTCCTCGGCGTTTTATGCTGAACATTGTGGCCTCATGTCAGCTATTGAAATTGCAGACTCTAGAGGATGGAATAACTTATGGATTAAGACAGATTTCATGCTTGTGGTAATGTCCTACAAGTCTCCTAATATGGTGCCTTGGCCTTTAAGAAGTCGTTGGTACAATTGCATGGTGGCTTCTAGGCGCATGAATATCATTGTTTCTCATATTTTTAGTGAGGGGAATCAGTGTGCTGGTGGTTTAGCAAATTTGGGTTTATCTTTAAACAGGCTTACTGTATGGTGTGAGCTTCCTCATCAAATTAAGGAAAGTTTTAATTGTGATAGACTTGGTAAACCCTTTTTTAGGGTTATACATGGTTAGGGAGGTTTTTGGCCTAGTCCCCCTCCTTCTTTTTGTATCTCTTTCCTCATCTTATTATATATATATATATTGAGGTAGTAGCCCTTTGCTACTCCTCTTTTTTTTGAAAAAAAAAAATGTGATATTTAAGCCTAGAAATTAAATACAAAAATTATAGTCTCAATTGCATATTTGGTCCCTTATGTTTATTTTAGAATTCAATTTGGTCCCTTATGTTTAAAAAGTTTCAAGTTGATCATTTTCGTCAAATTTTTGTTTTAATTGTCAACTTGTCTAATGAATTTGCGTACGTGGATCACTTAGGAAAGTACTATGTGAAAGTTTTAGAATAAATTAACTCAAAATTTAACAAAAAGTTAGAAAAAAGTAATTCAAAATTTAACGAAAAGGGTCAACATATGTTGAGATCAATAACATAAGGGACCAACTTGAAACTTTTTAAACATAAGGGACCAAATATGTAATTAAGCCAAAATTATATTGAAGAAAACCTGTAGCTAATAGCTTATAAGGTCATATTGAAGAAAAAAAATCTATTTGATCACATTTTTGTATGAACGTATAGCTTATTTATACTAGCTCAATTGCTAATTTTACCTAATATTATAAATTCAATCAGCTATTCATTATTTTTTTGTCAAATAAAATCAAATTAAAATTAAATTGTATCTTAAAATAATACTCAACATATACCGATTGACTTGAAATAATTATTAATAGATTATAAACTAATATTTGTACTAATACTTAAACTACTAATAATCATCAATAACAAACTCAAGATTAATATTTACATTAATATTAGTAATAATACATATAAGAATGACTTAAAATTATTAATAATATACATTGAACTAATAATCTACCTATTAAAAAAATTATTTTGTTGAGGTGGGGGTTGGTTGTGGCACAACACAGCCCACCCCTGATACCGCCACTGCCTAAAGCTATATCATGTTCTACAATTGTGAAGAAATCTAAAGCGCGATCTATCGTTAATACTTCAAATGTTGAGAAACGTGTGAAAGTCCAATTCCAAATATTTTTACAGATTATAATAAAATTGTTGTAGAAATAACTCTCTTGTTGATGACATTATAAGGTCTAGCTATGTCTATTATGTTCGTGGGAGACGTACGTCTTTAATTATGAGAAAGAAATTCATTTTATTTTTGTTGAAAAAGATCTCGTTTGTGTTCAAGATATTTCATCTTCGAGTGGCATGACTTTCCCTACTGTTGGAGATCCTGAACTTTGAGAACAAAGTTTTTTGTGAAGAGTTGCATGAAAAAATTGAAGTGGTAGCCGACTCAATTTCTTAAAAGTAACAATAGCTATAAAGTTCGTGTAATTAAATATTCTTATTGTCTTTTGCTTAAAAAAATTAAACTTTATTTTGTTGAAACAAAATTATTTATTAAATTATGATAATAATCTTTGTTAAGAAATTGTTGATAAGATAAAAAAAATTACTTACCAAAAAATATAAAATAAAATTTTATTAATTCTAATTTCAATACTATAGATTTATTACTATTTTCTTTAATATTTGAAAAATTATACGTTGTTGCTAATTTTTCTAATTTATTTTTTATCAAAGATTTTTATGTTTTCCTTTGAAATATCTTTTTTACTATGAACTTATAATTTATGTTTGAGTTTTAATTTTCATCCCTATAAAATAAAATCATTTGTGTTCATCCCTACAAAAAAATTTCTTTTGTTTTTAGTCTTTAATGGGCAAATTTTGACATTTTTTTACATAATATGGACTTATATAGGTTTAAAATGATATATAGACGTAATATAGATCATTTTGAATATAAAACTATCATAATATTGACATTAACATGTCAAAATTTTGTTGATTAAAGACTAATATATATATATATATATATATATATATATATATATATATTTTGTAGGGATAAAACAAGTGATTTTATTTTACAGGAACGAAAATCAAAATTCGCTATAAAAGTAGGAACTTAAAACATATTTTATCTTATAATTTATAAAGATTTTTTTTTTCTTGAAATAATTTTTTTCTTTAATGACAATTTGAAATTTTTTCTTTTGAAAGCTTAAATTGTTATTTAGGTCCCCGCTTAAAATTAAAAGGCTTAACTACACATTTGGTCTCTTATGTTTATTTTAGGTTTTAATTTGGTCCCTTACGTTTAAAAAGTATCAATTTGGTCCCTTACGTTTTTTTTAGGTTTCAAGTTAGTCTTTTCCGTTAGTTTTGTCACTAACACCGTTTGAACAGTACACGTGTCAGCATGTCCAAGTGCCACGTGTCAGTCCACATATGCAAATTGACTGCCACATGTGACAAAATTGACGGAAAGGACTAACTTGAAACCTAAAATAAACGTAAGGGACCAAATTAATACTTTTTAAACATAAGAGACCAAATTAAAAATCTAAAATAAACGTAAGAGACCAAATGTATAGTACCGATAAGTAGGGTGGCTACAATGCCCAAGAGGCCAAGACGTTCTTTATCCCACCGACTAGCTTCGTGTCACTGTCAAGTGTCCCCCATCCCCCTCTCTCAACTTTATTGGCTTAAAATTTGTTCAAAAGTAACAAAAGCTTTAAAGTTCGTGTAATTAAATATCCTTCTTGTCTTTTTTTACATAGACAATTAGTTATTCCTTCCTATCCTCAATAAGTAGTTTAATTTCACTATGATTACTATTCACATTTTTTTTTATATTATTTTTTAAAATCAAAACTCGAGATGACTGAAATCCATTTAAGTGATTGACATCTCCCAACAAATATTTCTCCATACACATGCTAGAGATCAAACATTCTAATAATACTTTTTATAAGTAAATAAAAATAAAAATTAGTGAGTATATAAGATATTATACTTGTTTACCAACAATGAATTGGTCTGAATGATAAGAGTCTTGATACCCTTAAGCATGTAATCATGAGTTCGATTTCTGACTCACACATATGGAAAAAAAATTGGTTGAAAGGGAAGAACACACCTTGTGTGCCCCACAGGTTCCGCGGCGGAGATTAGTTATCGCTAACAACGGTGAAAACTTCGTACCAATATCATACTAACAAATTAGACTTATTTCAATGAAAATTTTCAACGAAGAAAGTTTATAACTCTTAGCTCGAATATAAAAATGATGAAATTGTTGGACCGGACATTGTAATCGGGAATCAAACATCAACTTCTATCCAAAATAAATGACCGATAACGGTATGTAAAGAGTTTTTTTATATCAAAGAGGGCCTAAGCCCAACGGTATGTGAAGTTTGGTTTTCACTAATTTATCAATAATACTTCATTTTATTTAAGGCAAATGGTAACAAGTGCCCCTGGCACTTTTTAAGATATTAAAAAAAATTATATAATTTTTGTGGAAACATGTAAATTCAACGTATTGAAAATTATACTCTCTCCGGTCTATATATTTGCCTCTTTTATAAGCAAATATACTAATTTGCACACTTAAAGTTACTATTTTGTTTTGATTTTATGGAAAAAAATTCTATTAAAATTCCTATTACAATTGTATTTGAACTCTACAATCATGTGAAAAAATTGAATAATTAATGGGGGTAAGTTGGGAAGAATAGCATTAAATAAAGTTGATTTTGGCACTTTTACTTATATTTGAGACCAATTTTTTTATTGATTTTTGCTTATAAATAAGACCGGAAAAAGTAATATTTAATTTTTTAAATAAAATATTTCTTTAAATGAAATGTTTTAAGAGTGTTCCGCGAGACACCCGTTAACAAGACCAAATATAAAATAATTTTTACATTTTATATTCATTGAATCATATATCATATCTCACAACAATCTAAAACTCATATATCATATCTATATCTATAAATTGGACTAAGACAAAAATTATAATAGAAACAGGACGGCATTAAACTATTATTAATAGTTTTCTATATATGGTGATTATCTCTTTAGTTAGAGAGAAACAAGATTCACAAAGCAAGCCACATAAAAAGAACTATGGAAGACGGTGTTACAGAAGTTCATAGTTTGTTTCCTCCACCAAATCATAATCCAGAAGAGGGATCCAAAAGAAAATATAATGAAGAAAATGAAGAAGGGTTTGTCTCAACAGAAAAGGCTGAAAAAGTGAAACAGAAAGGTCTTGATATAGATGAAGCAAAAGACAGTTCAAGTGGAGGTGGAGGTGTAATTAGCAACTTTATCTCGAATTTTATGACACCTTTGAGTCCAAGAACAGGGAAAGTTACTACTGAAGATGAAAGTGGAAATGAGGTGTTTGAGAAAGAGGAAGAGATTGGTAACAATGGTGGAGAAAAAGGGGTCATAAGTAATCTTGTTTCTAATTTCTTTCATAGAAATGAATCTGAAGAAGGTGTGGTGGAAACTGAGAAGAAAGAGAAGGAAGATGATGAGGAAATAAAAGGTGGTGAAAAGATTAAGAGATTGAAGACAGATCAGACTGAAGCTAATGGTGGCAGCAGTGGCGGTGGAGGCCTTATTCATGACATTGTATCTCATTTACCTACTTCTATCCCAGGTAAAATCAACAAAAACTCAAAAATTAAGGGTCACTTTGCAAAGTCTTATACTAGATTAATTACTAGTAGCATTTTAGTTTCGTTTACTTTGCGAAAATATTTTCTGTTTTATTTTTTAAGATATTTATTAATTAACTCGCGTAAGTATAGTTCAGTTGATATTTGGTAGGATCTTGATAGTTCCACCTAAAAATATTTTGTTCATTTTATGTGTTAAGGTATTGAATGCACAACTTTCGAAAAAAGGTTTTCATATTAGGCACTGTTTAGCGTTTTAATTTCCTTATTTTAAATTTGAATCTTCTAATATTAATTTCCTTATTTTCGCTAACTGATTTGGACCAAAGCTTACTAATTAACTATATTTTTTTGGATTTTTTTTTGTTATAAGTGTAGTGGCTAGAAAATCCATCTTAATGATGAATAAGTGTTTGGACTCTTTATATTATGTCTACCAAATTTTTTGACTTAAATTGAATAGCATTCCACATTTTTTAATCTTTAGTTCAAATCAGTTAAACTATGACCACATTTTTTATCAAGGACTTTGATGAGAGTTAATTTATTTGATTGACATACACTGCATTTTTTGGGCCAGATGATGCAGCTCCTACAGCAGATGAGGCGACTATTTTGATTAACTCTCTTGTTCGTGACTAAGCAGACACATCAAAATGGGATTCTTTTGCAATGTACTCCCTCCGTCCCAAAATATAAACAAAAAGTGATCAATGAAAGTTGATGTATTTGGTTTAAAATTTAGTCCAGATACATTCACTTTTGTTGACCTCCTTTTACTTATATTTTGGGACGGAGTAGTATCATGTATTTTATTTTTTCAGTCCTTTTCTACAGATGTTATTTTTGGGGTGAACTTTTGTATTATGCCTCTGTTTGGACTCTTTATGTTATGTCTGCCATAATCAAAATTAGCAATCTTTGGACTTCGGTCTAAATCAGTTATTGGTTTTTGAAAAGTGTAACATTAGTTGAACTAAGGATTAAAGGAATTGGAGATCGAAAATTTAAATTCGTGTAAAAAAAGATTGCCATAACAATAACAATTAAGTCATTAAAAAGAAGTTATTACTTTTGAAAACTGAACTATTTTCCAGCCAGCCAAGTACCTGATAAAGTTTTTTCATCTTCATTTTGTTGGTAGATACTTTTTAAGTTAGCATCTATATTTTCAAAGTTATGTTATTTGTACATACAATTTTCTAAATTGTATCTCAACATCTTTTACCATTGAATGTAGGCAGTAGTCTCCAGGTGAGAGAGCAAACATCTAAGAGAGAAAATAAATTAAAACTTAAAATCGTGTCCGCTTATTTGGATAAATATGATATCCATATCCGTGCGGATATCCACTAAGCGTATAGTCCGCGAATTTTAAAGTATCCGTGAATATTTACAAATATCTATAGATAAAATAAAATTTAAAAAAATATATTTTTTCTAATCACCTAAAAGATTTCTTCAACTTCTTTTAAAGAAGTAAAAAAATAATAACTCATAATATATTCATACATTTTACTTTCAATTTAACAACAAATGTCACCACGTTCATTTTCCTTCTTTTTTTCCTAAACTTATTGTTTAGGATATAATCTTCTTACCATGATATCATATATTTCTCTTCAAATAAATAATATACATACATTTCTAACCAAAAAAAGTTCATCACAAAGTTTACCGAATATAAAAGACTCTTTTATTGTAAAAAAAAAAACTCTTTTATATTGAATAAATAAGAATATTTAAGTAATTTTCCTATTTTATTAACGGATACGGATATCCACGGACGCGGGTATCATTAAATCTGCACCCGTATTCACTAAGTAACAGGTAGTTGAAATATCCATTTATTTTATCCGTGGATATCCATCAAGCTATCCACTTCGTGCCCATGGCGAATTTTATCCATAGATACTCGCAGATACAGATAATTTTTCCATCCCTAAAATGCAATTTTCCACAATTTTTGTTCAAATATTTGCATTAACCATTTGGGTTGATCTACACTTTATACCTTTCATTGTGCAAAATCATTTGTTTGTTATTTTTAGTATTAAAAAAAAACGCGTGAAAGTTTATTAGTAAATAGAAGGTGCAAATAACAACTCCTTCGAGGCCCGGCCCAGGAATCCTCAAACTTGCTACGTCGACAGTGAAATGAGAAGAATTTCGTATTCGTATTCGTATTCGTATCGTATATATATTCACTTCAACTAGGGTTTTAGGTTCTCTCTTTCACCATATCACAGAACTCGCACACACGCACGCAGGGAGAAACAGGCGCAGCATCCTTGTCATCACATCTGACAAAACACCAAAATGGTTAGTGTTCAACCTAACACCATAATCACATGCTCATTTTATTTCTTACTGCATTTCATTTTGTTATTTCTGGTGCCTAATATTTGAATTTTTATTGTATTTTTTCTAATCGCATTGTGTGATTTCATTTCATATGCTTAGGTTATTTGTTCTGCTTGATTTTAATTATCTAATGATCAATATATATGTAATTGTGCGTAATGTTGTATGAGTTAATGCAATTGTAAATTATGCAATAAAATTGATTACTGCTTCACACAATTCCTGCTGAGAATCTCATTCCATTTGCTGAGTATAGAGATTAATTGTAGACATTTTGGATTAGAAATTGATTTAATGTTTTTAATTTTGATTCATATTTGCCTTTCATAAACATATTGATTGATTGGATCATGTTTAGTCTGGGCTTAAGTTTTCATGTTAGGATTATTATGCTGTGAATTTTGGTTTGGTTTTTGAATTTTGGATTAACACCAATCCCACCGTCCACTTGCGGGGGTGCCCATATAAAGTTAGAGCTTTGGAGGAGCATGAGTGGCACCGGGAGGAATTGAACCTGAGACCTTGAGAGGAGCAAACTCAAAGGTCTCAAGCCTTCACCACTAAGCCAACCCATGTGGATTTTGTTTGGTAGTCTTTATGATTCATGTCTAATAGACTCTTTCTTATTCATTGGGAAATGAATTCAGTGTTTCAATGTTCTACACTTCTACTTCTAAGTAAAGCTTGAATCAGTTATTTTTGTTTTTGTCCCGACCATCGATAACGTTTGAAATTTTAATATTCATTTGGAACTGAGTTCAGTTTTTCAATGTTCTTCTAAGTAAAACTTGAATCATCAGTTATTTTTGTTTTTCTCTTGGCCATTGATAATCTTTGAAAAATTAATACCGTGTTTACTAGTTTTAATCCTAAAAATTCGATATCTGCTAACCGGCTCACCCAAGTTTTATTTTAATTTTGTATAATAAAAATGTACACAGATTCATAATGTAGGATTATTTCCTTTGTAACCTTTGGAATTTTTTTTAAATGTACTAGGTAATTTATTTAGTCGTTCTTTGGTTCATTACAATCCCTCAAATCAGTTGTTTAGTTTTCTTGGTTAAAGAGTGTTATGTCTATCACAGACTCGACCTGCCTTTCTGGCTCATATCGGTTTGGTGAATTTGGAGTTGAATTCTTATGTGGCATGCTTTCATTGGCTTGATTTTGCATATCTTCTATTTTGTTTATTTGGCATTTTATATAGGATGTAGAATATCTTGAATTTTTTAGTCATAATCTAATTATAGATTTTCTCGTGTATTTCAGGCAAGAGGGTTGAAGAAACATTTGAAGAGGCTCAATGCTCCGAAACATTGGATGCTTGATAAGCTTGGTGGCGCCTTTGTACGAACATCGTTCCTAGGCTTTGTGTTGCTAATAATAATTTATTTTTCATCTTAATTTTCCATTTGAACTCATGCATTAAATTTTTTGTTGTACAGGCACCAAAGCCATCATCTGGACCTCACAAATCAAGGGAGTGCCTGCCTTTGATCCTTATCCTCCGAAACAGACTAAAATATGCTCTGACATATAGAGAAGTAATTGCCATCTTAATGCAACGTCATGTTCTTGTTGATGGCAAAGTTAGGACTGATAAGACATATCCTGCTGGTTTTATGGGTATGATCATTAGACTTAAATGACACATGAAATTTTAAATTTTTTATCGTCAACTTTTACTTTGACTAATTGAACAATGAATGCAATTTTCCAGTGTTTTTTCAGTTTGACAATGTTAGTATTTAGACAATATAAGTAACTAGGTATGTGATTCTAAATTATCATTAGAGATTATCTTGTTCTAATCTAATTCTGTTACCACTTCTAGATGTTGTGTCTATTCCCAAGACAAATGAAAATTTCCGTCTTCTGTATGACACAAAGGGTCGATTCCGTCTTCACTCTGTAAGGGATGATGAGGCAAAGGTCAGTCTAATCCTTCACAATATCTCTAATTTGTACTCATAAAGATAAATTGTTTCATAATTTTTTTTTTTTTTTTTTTGCAGTTTAAGCTCTGCAAAGTGCGATCTGTTCAGTTTGGACAGAAAGGGATACCTTATTTGAACACCTATGATGGGCGCACCATCCGATATCCTGATCCCCTAATTAAGGCTAATGACACAATCAAACTTGACTTGGAACTTAACAAGATAACTGATTTCATCAAATTTGATGTGGGGAATGTTGTTATGGTGACTGGAGGGAGGAATAGAGGTCGTGTTGGTGTCATCAAGAACAGGGAAAAACACAAAGGAACCTTTGAGACCATTCACGTCCAGGATTCCACTGGTAATGAGTTTGCAACCCGGTTGAGTAATGTCTTCACCATTGGCAAAGGTACAAAACCATGGGTGTCTCTACCCAAAGGCAAGGGTATTAAATTGACTGTCATTGAGGAGGCTAGGAAGCGGATTGCTTCTCAACAAGTGGCAGCTGCTTAAATTTTAATACTTTATATTGTTTGGTAATTTAGCCATTTAGATTGTTTATGAGACTGTTTCGCGGCTAGATTGTTTGAATCACAATTTTGAACATGACTTGATGTGAGTTCAATTTGTTTGAAAATCTATGTTGGATGACATTTTTTGTTCTCAATTTTGTCTTCCAGTTGTATTAGAATTGAATTACAGTATAAATTTATGATTTGACTATCATATAAGAGAAAGCTTAGTCTCTTCAATTATTTGTTTTTCATTTGTTCTCTCGAGACTTGAAATTGCGTAGTTAGTCAACATCATTGATTATTTGGAAGTGGATGGAGGATGGAAACTCGTACATGGTTATTAAAGAATTTAAACCTTGTTAATTAATATGTTAAGTTTGTTGACTAAAATTTGTGTTGGTGGGTGTTCTGGTCGCTGTCTTCATACAACTTGAAGGATACCATGTATCTTATGAATAGCCTTGAATGTGAAGGGATTGAATCAAATATGTGAACCAGATCAAAAGTAATTCTGAATCAAAATTTTAACTATTGAAGTTTCTGTCCTGGTTGCAAGCTGTAACGCCCCAAAGTCCATGCTGATACATTCAATGTCTAAACCGTAAAGGCACAGCACACCGCCTTTGTATGCACTGATACACCTAAAAATGTGCTATTTATTTAGTTAAATTATTATTATATTTTATATGTTTTTATTTCAATTTCGAAGTTTTACTATATAAATAGTTACTTATTCCTCGTATTTTAAATAAACAGATAAAAAATGTACGAGTTGAAGAAAGGAGCAAAAATGGATGAAAAATGCCACACACGTGCAGCACAAGGCCACACGCGTGCAGCCGGCACAACAAAGGGCTGGCGACGGCCAGCAAGGGCTCAATGGCGCCCGCCACAAGGCACAAAGGCCTCCTGTAACTTGCTGCTCAAGATTTAATCACGGACGTTCATTTGGATCAAACGGCCACGCGCTATACTGCTCAAAGTCCCACATCGGACAATTCTTGTTTTTGCTTTTTACTATTTTAGTATAAATAGGCTACTTGTCTTCACTTGTAAACATACAGACCTTGAGTCAAAAATACCTTTAGCTTGGGAAAAGTTAAAAGGAGGAATTGACGATAAAGAACTAAAATTCTTTGTCTCTTCCCTTAGTTTTAATTTTGTTGTTGTTGGTGTTGTACGAAAGAGTCTTGTGGATTAATTTCAGGTTTTTTATTTTATTTTTTTTTGTTTATTTTGTTTATTTTATTTTTCTGTTTTTATTTTATATTTTTATTTATTTATTTTATATCTTTATTTTTAGTTATGTCTAGCTAGGTTAGTATTGCTAGGATGTGTAGTCAGTAGCTAATAGGGGGTTCGGTAATTAGTTTATGCGAGTGTGTTTAATGCATTTTCAAAAGCCAGTTTTTAATTATACGTTTCCATAATTCGTCACGAGAGTGAGAGTTATTTAAGGCATTAGGCCAACATTGGCGAAAGCTGAGGCCCGATGCCAGATAGTAAAAACTGAGACATTAGTTCTAAAGACAGCAAGAGCGAATTTAGCATTAATGAAGTTATAATTGGTTTTCAAAAAGTACTTTATTAGCGGATGTGAGGACGAGAGTTAAGCATCACCTTTATAATCTACGATATTAGTCAAAATCTGCGAAAGCTGAGATTAGTATCTTTAAATCAACATAATAGAAAACTATATCTTTTGTTTAAAGCATGAACTAAATAATGAACCCCTCTGATGCAACTAATAGCACGTCCTAGCAGTATTTTATTCATATATTAAAAATCTAAAAAACATATTTCTTTAATTTTAATTATTTAAAATCTTTTAAATCATTAGCCTTAGATTTACAAAGCGGCACTAGATAACGGTAGGTCGATTATTGGTCCTTTGAGTTCGATAATCTTTTAAAACTACGCGACGCAACTGTATACTTGCAGTTAGGTTGATAAACACGCGATCAAGTTTTTGAAATTGCGTAATAAGTACTAAAATAAATACTAATAAAAATACTTAATAACATATTGAAATGGAAAAGAAAATGTTTGAAAATACTAAAATATGCGGAAATAAAATCACACGGAAAAACAGGGAAATAATTATTTTCTCCTCACCCAAACTTATTAAAAGCATTGTCCTTAATGATTGGGCGGAAAAGAGAACGTATTAAAAATAAAAGGCAATCACTAGCCACGTAGAGTTTTTAGAGCGGTATGGATGGTAGCAAATTCTTTAGCACATCTGTCGAACTGCTCAATAGCCAAGTCCAAGAAGGTGTTGAGATCCGAGCGAAGTGTCGCAATTGTTGTATTGATATCAGCTATAGCAGTTGTATGATCAACCGGGGCAGGTGGTTTGTTGGTGGATTCAGCAGTGTGGATGGAGGATAGTGGTCCAGGTGTATAGTAAAATGGTGGGGTTTGGGGGTCATGTTCATCTTCATCCTCTAAATCATATAGCCAATTAGCCTTATTGTGGACGCTAGTCTTTTCGGGATTTGGAAGGGTAAAATGGTGGACCGGTTTATGGTTGATGACTAGTGTGTAGGGAGTGGGTCCCAAATTGTGTATAAGGCCATGATTGAAACAGAAGTTAATGTTGAGGTAGCGGAATCCACTTGCTAGTGGTGTACCATATGGTATGAGTTGGCCTAAAAAGTCATCAAGGCCAATGGCTCTAGCTAAAAAGGTAACAAAACCACCAATGCAGATGCGGCGGTTTGGGGTTTCAATGAGCTTTTGAAGGTTGGCTAGAACAAATGGCGCAAGGTTTACTGGGCGACCTTGGAAAGCACAGAACATGATAAATAATTCATCCTTAGAAACAGTAGTGTCATCTTCTTGCTTTCCAAAGATGGTATGGGCTAATATCATGTAAAAGTAGCGTATGGCGGGATTATGGATCTTTAGGTTGTTTTGGTCGGCCGGGTCAGAGTTGGGCTCTCCAGAAATACTTCCCCAAAAGTTGCACAATTCGTAGTCCATGAATTCATCTTCTTGAGTTTTGATTGCAGGATCTAGGCCATTGGGTACCTTCATAAATTCAACAATGTTGCGGTGGGTGTAGGTATAGTCAAGACCGAATAGTCTAAACTTAGTTTGGCCTCGATGGACGATATATCCATGGTTGGGGGAGTTTTTGAAAGAGTTTAGGAATTCGAGGGTTAAATTACGGTAAGTAGGGAGGGTTGAAAGGTTCAAAGTGTCCCACCCCAACTGGTTGATCATAAAGTTGACACTCTCAGCGATACCTAAAGAAATCATCGTGTTCGAACGAGAGATGTCGTTCCAAAATTTCCCTCACAATAACACGATGATTTCTTTAGGTATCGCCGAGAGTGTCAACTTTATGATCAACCAGTTGGGGTGGGACACCTTGAACCTTTCAACCCTCCCTACTTACCGTAATTTAACCCTCGAATTCCTAAGCTTTTTCAAAAACTCCCCCAACCATGGATATACCATCGATCGAGGCCAAACTAAGTTTAGACTATTCGGTCTTGACTATACCTACACCCACCGCAACATTGCTGAATTTATGAAGGTACCCAATGGCCTAGATCCTGCAATCAAAACTCAAGAAGATGAATTCATGGACTACGAATTGTGCAACTTTTGGGGAAGTATTTCTGGAGAGTCCAACTCTGACCCGGCCGACCGAAACAACCTAAAGATCCATAATCCCGCCATACGCTACTTTCACATGATATTAGCCCATACCATCTTTGGCAAGCAAGAAAATGACACTACTGTTTCTAAGGATGAATTATTTATCATGTTCTGTGCTTTCCAAGGTCGCCCAGTAAACCTTGCGCCATTTGTTCTAGCCAACCTTCAAAAGCTCATTGAAACCCCAAACCGCCGCATCTGCATTGGTGGTTTTGTTACCTTTTTAGCTAGAGCCATTGGCCTTGATGACTCTTTAGGCCAACTCATACCATATGGTACACCACTAGCAAGTGGATTCCGCTACCTCAACATTAACTTCTGTTTCAATCATGGCCTTATACACAATTTGGGACTCAGTCCCTACACACTAGTCATCAACCATAAACCGGTCCACCATTTTACCCTTCCAAATCCCGAAAAGATTAGCGTCCACAATAAGGCTAATTGGCTATATGATTTAGAGGATGGAGATGAACATGACCCCCAAACCCCACCATTTTACTATACACCTGGACCACTATCCCTCATCCACACTGCTGAATCCACCAACCAACCACCTGCCCCGGTTGATCATACAACTGCTATAGTTGATATCAATGCAACAATTGCGACACTTCGCTCAGATCTCAACACCTTCTTGGACTTGGCTATTGAGCAGTTCAATAGATGTGCCAAAGAATTTGCTACCATCCATACTGCTCTAAAAACTCTACGTGGCTAGTGATTGCCTTTTATTTTTAATACGTTCTCTTCTCCGCCCAATCATTAAGGACAATGCTTTTAATAAGTTTGGGGAGGAGAAAACTAATTATTTCCCTGTTTTTCTGTGTGATTTTATTTCCGCATATTTTAGTATTTTCATTCAAACAATTTTTTTTCCATTTCAATACGTTATTAAGTATTTTTATTAGTATTTATTTTAGTACTTATTGCGCAATTTCAAAAACTTGATCGCGTGTTTATCAACCTAACTGCAAGTATACAATTGCGTCGCGTAGTTTTAAAAGATTATCGAACCCAAAGGACCAATAATCTACCTACCGTTATTTAGTGTCGCTTTGTAAATTTAAGGCTAATGATTTAAAGGATTTTAAATAATTAAAATTAAAGAAATATATTTTTTAGATTTTTAATATATGAATAAAATACTACGTGCTATTAGTTGCATCTGAGGGGTTCATTATTTAGTTCATGCTTTAAACAAAAGATATAGTTTTCTATTATGTTGATTTAAAGATACTAATCTCAGCTTTCGCAGATTTTGACTAATATCGTAGATTTAAAGATACTAATCGCGTCCTCACATCCGCTAATAAAGTACTTTTTGAAAACCAATTATAACTTCATTAATCATAAATTCGCTCTCGCTGTCTTTAGAACTAATGTCTCAGTTTTTACTATATGGCACCGGGCCTCAGCTTTCGCCAATGTTGGCCTAATGCCTTAAATAACTCTCACTCTCGTGACGAATTATGGAAATGTATAATTAAAAACTGGCTTTCGAAAACGTGTTAAAAACACTCGCATAAACTAATTACCGAACCCCCTATTAGCTACTGACTACACATCCTAGCAATACTAACCTAGCTAGACATAACTAAAAATAAAGACATAAAATAAATAAATAAAAATATAAAATAAAAACAGAAAAATAAAATAAAGAAAATAAATAAAAGAAAATAAAATAAAATAAAGAACCTGAAATTAATCCACGAGACTCTTTCGTACAACACCAACAGCAACAAAATTAAAACTAAGGGAAGAGACAAAGAATTTTTAGTTCTTTATCGTCAATTCCTCCTTTTAACTTTTCCCAAGCTAAAGGTATTTTTGACTCAAGGTCTGTATGTTTACAAGTGAAGACAAGTAGCCTATTTATACTAAAATAGTAAAAAGCAAAAACAAGAATTGCCCGATGTGGGACTTTGAGCAGTATAGCGTGTGGCCGTTTGATCTAAATGAACGTCCGTGATTAAATCTTGCGCAGCAAGTTGCAGGAGGCCTTTGTGCCTTGTGGCGGGCGCCATTGAGCCCTTGCTGGCGGTCGCCAGCCCTTTGTTGTGCCGGCTGCAAGCGTGTGGCCTTGTGCTGCACGGGTGTGGCCTTTTTCGTCCATTTTTACTCCTTTCTTCAACTCGTACACTTTTTATCTATTTATTTAAAATACGAGGAATAAGTAACTATTTATTTTATATGATTCGCCTAGATACATGAAAAGTTATAAAAATATGGACTCCATATTATGGAGCACTCCTCAACCTCTCTTTAAGGTTTGTTTAGTTTATAAAATAAAAAAAAAAAAAATAATATTGGTTTCTTAAGATTAGAAAAATATGTTTTCTTTCGTATAATAATTTTGAAGCTAATTTGTGTTTGTTCATAATATCAAACATTAACTTTTATTCCTCTATTATTTACCACACTTGTTAAAATTATATAATTTCAACTTCTTTTTACAAGAAAGTCATATTATTGCTAAGAAGCTACTAAAGTAGATTTTCATTATAATAAAATTACAAAAATATGAAACGTGATTATTCACCAAAATGTCCCAGTCTAGTCTAGTCTAGCTTTTAAAATGCACTCACATAAACGACATTTTAACCTCAGAAAGTGATTGAAACAGAATCCAAAGCCTTCTTCAAATCAAAACACATTGGCTTTCAATATTAAAAGACTCGATAATAAATTTCTTACATGCCATAATAAATCTTTATTTTAGTGCATTAAACTATACTAGAGAAGTGCTAATACAAACACAAATGCACTGAAAGATAAACCAACCAACCGCTATACAAGGGGTCCACACCACAATACTAAACATTATAAATGAATGAATCGTATTGAGAATATTCGTGTGAAGAATATGTAGGAAAAGAAAAATCCAAATAATATTAAGAAAAAAAGAAAAATCCAAATAAATATCCCCTCATACTCATTATTCCTAAATTGGACTAATACTATGTCATAAATTTAATTTGTATGACGGTATCAAATATAAAAATAAAATTAACATATGAAATTTAAGGATTGAATATATTTTTACTCCGGTTGGGGGAGTCCGGGGTTCAATGCTCCAGGACTATAAGAGAGAGACATCACATCTTCACCTAAAATCTTAAGGCATTATCCCATCAAGCCGAACCACGGCTCTGATACCACTTGTTGAAAAGTCCAGGGGAGCTCGGAAGAAACAATGGGACAAATGCTCCAGGATCACAAGAAAGAGAGAGATGCCACATCGCCACTCAAAATCTTAAGGCATTAGGTTAATGGGTCACCTCTCTTATAAATCCAACATTCTTCCATACATAGTCGATGTGAGACTTAACCACTCACACTTGAAACCCAACACCTCCTTATATAAATCATTTCAAATTTTTACACTACCTCCTACAATAATATCATTCAACTTTTGTTTGAATAAAATAAAATATTCAAGTAAATATCTTGAATATATATTTTTTTGCAAAATGGGAGGATATAAAAAAAGTACACAAATGGCATTGTCTTCTTCTTTATTGCTTTGTGCAGTGGCAGTATTCATTTTGTTGTTTTGCTATAAGTCATATATTAAATATTTTTTTGAAGGGTATGATTCATTGTTCCTTATATAAAAAGGAGCCACCAAGGAATAGAAAGATATCTGCTCTGAAACAAATGAGAAACTGGAAGGGCTGGAGGTGTTTCAAGAGCCTTACTATCCACCCTTTTAAGAGTATCTTTAGTAAAATGAATTCAAATTTCAGATTCAAATCTCAAGGTAAGTAACAAGCTGCTTATGAATTATGTATGCATAGAGATATTGGTGTGTTATTACCAAAATTTAACTATATAAGAAGTAAGAATTGTTTCGGTCGACTTAAAACACTTGTAAGACTATTTGGAAGAGCTTATAAAAACACCTTATTTCCTATCCATAACAATTATTCCCACGATTCCTCTACTATAGCTTATGAAAACTGCTTATAGCTTATATAAAAACAATTATTATTATCTTTTGTTATAGAAATAACTTTTATTCCCATTCTAAATCGACGCTAACAACGTTACAGCGTCCGTTTTTTGGCATTTAGAGTCTGCTTTGGGCCAAAGCTCCATAGCAGTCTTTTGTTATAAAAATGACTTTTATATAAAGCACTTACTTAGCTTGGACACTTTTAGCGTCCACCACGACACAGACTCTAAATTGACGCTAATAACCTTGTAGCGTCCTTTTTTTGACATTTAGAGTCTAGTTTGGGCCGACGCTTCAGAGCAGTTTTGTTGTAGTCATTTATCTTTTGTTATGGAAATAACTTTTATATAAGCACTTAATTAAGTTGTTTATTCCAACATAGCCTAAATAGATTAACTTGTATATGTTTTGTCCTTGATCCATTTTGTTTACTTATGGTCTTGATTAAATACAGGACACAGAAATGGACTTGTTAGTCTTTATAAAGACATGGAGTCTTGTAGAGAATATGCAGATATTCAAGTGATGTGGAAAATGATTGAATCATCATCTCCTCAAATTGCTTGCAAGAAGAAAAAGATCATTAAGTCTTCTTATTGGATGATTTGTTTCAGGCCAACATGATTTTTTTTATCTTCAGCAAAATGGTCCTAGATTTTCTTCATGGACTAGTCCAATTTTAAAGAATGATTCATAGGAGTGTAGAGAAAAGGGAACTCAAAATTTGTATCTCAATTCATTCCTTCATACCTCAATTTCTATCATGTCAATAGTTTTGTTACCATAGGAAGTGAAAGTGAATGAGCAGAGTACAAATTTGATTCTCCTTTAAACACAGAATCTGATAGTAATCTATCTATATTTGAGTTTTTGGTTTTGTTTCCATAACTTTCAAGTTTCAAACATCTGAGACCATCATCATGAACTGGAAAAAAATTCATTGCATTTCCACAATACTAAGTGATCAATAAAACTGCATTAAGTATTTTGATCAATAATCCAAATGACATAAATCATGAAATGGATAAAGTTGTGGTTAGTTTGCAATGTTGTCAATTGCATATCGCGTAAAAAAGCAGTTTGTTAAAACTCCACTTTGCAACAGTGCTATTGCGCGCATAAGAAAGCAGTTTGTTCAAATTCCGGTATGCAACAATATCGCCGCAATAGTCGTTATTTGGCAACATTTTATATTAAACAGCATATCACGGAAGAATAACAATCTGTTCAAACCAGCATATTATGAGTGTGGTGTTCACAATGTTTTTTTTAGGGTCATCAAAGCATCCAAACACTTGACACATTTAAAGAACAAATAATATCCATAATTCAGTTTGTGTCATCGAGGCATCCCATATTCCATCTTGCAGCGGCAACTCTCAGTCTATATTTGCATTCAGGGTCATTAAATCACAACAAATTCATCCCTTCTATTATGAATGAATAGAATTAAATTCAAATAATATAACATTGAAGGCATCAGGCAACCTTTAAATTATAAGTAAATTGACAATGCTTCGTTTATTGTCGTCGAAGCATCCAAAAACTTGAAACATTTTTAAAACAAATAATATCCATGAGTCATCGAAGCATCCAAATACTTGAAACATTCTATAATTGCATTTAGGGTCATTATATCTCAACAAATCCATCTTTTATATTATGAATGAATAAAATTCAATTCATATCAATATCGCATTGAAGAGCAACATACAACTTTTATATTGTGAAGAAAGTTTCATAATGTTTCTTTAGGGTCAACGAGACATCCAAATACTAAAAACATTTTATGGAATATATAATATATAATATTCACGCTTCATTTCGGGTCATTGAGGCATCCAATAACCCATCTCAAGGCGAAAATTCAAATCCATCCTTATATTATAAATAAATTAAATTCAATTCAATTCAATACCACATCGAAGGCATCAAACAACTTTTACATTATGAAGAAAGTGTCAATGTTTCATTAGGGTCAATGAGGTAGCCAAATACTAACAACATTTTATGGAATAAATAATATTCGTGATTCGTTTCAGGTCATTGAGGCATCCAATAATCCTTCCCTTCGGGTCAAATTCAATGCATATCAACATCGCATTGAAGGCATCAAGCAACTTTTAAATTATGAGTGAGGATTTCATGTTTCTTTTGGGTCAACGAGACATCCAACTACTAGCAACAATTTATATAACAAATAATATTCATTGATTTCTTTCAGCTCATTGAGGCATCCAATAATCCATCTCATGTTTTGAATGAATCAAATTCAATTTATATCAATATCGCATCGAAGCCATCAAGCAGCTTTTACATTATGAGTAAAGCATCCAAATATTAGCAACGGTTAATATAACAAATAATATTCATCGATTCTTTTCGGGTCATCGAGACATCCAATAATGCATCCCTTATATTTTGAATGAATCAAATTCAATTCATATCAATATCGCATTGAAGGCATCAGGCAACTTTTACATTATGATTGAAGAGTTCATAATGATTTTTTCCGGTCAATGAGACATCCAAAATACTAGCAACTTTTATTTTATATAACAAACAATATTCATTGATTCCTTTTGGGTTATCAAGGCATCCATTAATCCATCCCTTATATTATCAACGAATCAAATTCAATTGATATCAATATCCCATCGAAGGCATCAGGCATCTTTTACATTTATGAGTAAAGTTCATAATGTCTTTTTACGGTCAATTTGGCATCCAAATACTAGAAATAATTTATATAACAAATAATGTTCCTTCAACTCTTACTTTCTAACATTAAGGCTTAGATAACAGACAGCTAGCAGAAGAGGGAAGATTTATTAATACTGACCTTCCAATAACCCCTTCACAAAAGACAAAGAAAGAACCATCCTTGCAATTTCAGACTGTCGCTTTCCGAGCAGCTCTAGTAGCCATTTGTAACACTTTCGCATTCCGAGCAGCTCTTTCAGACTAGAAAAATCAAGAAACACATTTCCAATAAGAATAAATAAGTTGCAGAATCACATAAGAACTTATATGGATATACAACTTATATACCATACGATGTGATGATTAAAGAATTTGCCTACCTCTAGTACTCGAACTCGGAGTTTCATATCCCCTGCCTCTACTTGTTTTACAAAGTCATCTATTGTTTGAACTTTGTAAGGCATTGGCATGAAATTTGTTCTTACCTATGAATGTTAAAACAGACTTGTCAATTCTAGTTATCAACCATGTTATTTGCACAAAGTTAATTCTCTTCTTAAATTGTTCAAATTATTAGTTTATTGCTTAGTGTAAAGTAAATCAGTGCAGAAAATGGCTCAAATCTTCATCCCTTTTAAACATAATTTAACAACAACTTTTATTTACCTTGAATCATGTCTGACCAGCTATGCCTTTTTCACACCAAGTGAGAAACCAACTTGTTCTAGCACAGGACCCTTGCAGCACCATGTGTAAAGTAAATAAGAAACAGGTTAGTAAATTCCAATGATTGGCTTAATTTTAACATACAGAACTTGGAACATAGTAATTTTGTATATGTAAGGACATAAACAAATAGTCATTCAGTTTTAAAATCCTTAAATTTAAAGAAATAGACTGATAGGTATGTATATGAATTTATGAATAAAGATGAATAAAGATGAATGGAATGTTATATTAATGGTATTATAACTGCACTTTGTTGGAATTGAATACAAAAGAAAGTTGTAAATGAGGAATGTAAAGGGTAACAGAATGATAGTGACACTATCAAACCCAAAAGAGTACAATGACTCTCCCAAATCACCAGTGATTGATGACCCCACTTTCTCAACAGAAAACTTGGCTAACTTTATTCTTTCCCATACTACTCATTATATAGCGCTACTGTCACGCACTTCTCACACACCTCACTCACCTGATAAGCACATGCTACACCCTTGCACATGCTATTACTCATTTCCCTTCATTTTCTCATTCTTCCATCGTTTTCTCGAATATACCCTCCATTCTTTATGTTCCACATTATTATTAAGACTCACACCCTTATCAATACCACCTGTCTCAAAAAGAGCCTTGTCCTCAAGGCTAAAATCTGGAAACTGTCCTTCTATAAACGCATCATCTTCCCATGTAACCGCCTCCAAAGATTTATTTTTCCATTGAATCAAACTTTGAGGAACAGCATTGCCAGTTTGCAAGGTAATTCTTGAGCCCAAAATCTTCTCAGGATATATATCCTCTTCTAAAGAAATTTCTAGCTCTTTAGGAAGCTCTCCTTGAACTGGATAATCACCCACAGCTTTTTTTAATAATGAGACATGAAAAATCGGATGGATTTTTGAACTAGCAGGTAATTGAAGTTTATAAGCCACTGCACCCACTCTTTCAACTATCTGAAATGGTCCATAGAATCTTGCAGCCAGTTTTTGATTAATTCTTTTGATCAGAGTGTTGCCTATGAGGTCGAAGCTTCAAAAACACCCATTCACCAACACTGAAATGTAAATTCGAATCAATATTCAACAAATATAGATAAAAAGTTTATGTTGAGTCTTTAACTGATTCAAAGCTTCATCCCTTTCTGTTAATTCCAAAGCCACAGCAGCAACTTTAGTTTCATTGCTTAAGAACCTCAACAAATTAGGAGGAGATCTACCATATACTACTTCAAAAGGAGATTTATCAATTGATATATGATACGTAGTGTTATACCAATATTCTGCCCACGAAATCCAATAAGCCCAAGACTTAGGCTGATCAGAAGCAAAGCATCTCAGATAACTTTTCAAACATCTATTAATTACCTCCAAAAGTGACTTATGAATAAAAGATCTCTGTCACTAATGATTGTAGAAGGAATACCATGCAAACGAACTACCTCTTTGACAAATAATTCAGCCACAGATTTTGCCGTATAAGGGTGCTTTAATAGTATAAAATGACTACTTTGACAGTCGATCAACAACAACCAGAACAGCTTCAAACCGCTTTGATTTGGGCAACCCTGTGATAAAATCAATAGACAAGTCTTCCCATATAGCATTGGGAATTGGTAGGGGCTGCAGCAAACCTCCTGGTGTAGTAGCTGTATATTTCTGCCTTTGGCAGATATCACAAGCTCGAACAAAGTCTCTAACTGCTTTCTGCATACCTACCAAATAGATATTAGCAGCAATTCTCCTATAAGTTCTAAGGAACCCAGAACGGCCCCCCATAGGAGTACAATGAAACTCTGCAAGTAAGATAAGTGAATACTGTTGTGATTTATTCCTCAGCTCAAGGCTGGTTTAAATAGGAAGAGTACAAAAATAAAAGGAAATAATAATAAGCTTAGAATCTCCTAGAAATAACAAACTATGAAACTAAATATTTTCCAACACCCCCCTAAAGTTGGTGCATAGATATCTATCATGCCCAACTTGCCTATCAAATGCTCAAAGGTGGGTCTTGCTAAGCTTTTGGTCAATGTTAAAGAAGTCTCACATCGGTTGCGATATGGCCTCACCAAGTGTTTATAAACTAGAGGCAATCCTCACTTTACAAGCCGGTTTTGTAAGAATGAGTTAGGCCCAAAACTAAATTCTAAGATGGTATCAGACCCTATTCACGATTCGTTGGGCCACTTCGTCGGCCGCCTGCAATCAGGTTTCTGATCGGGCCCTCCACCATTCATGTCCGCGCCTCAAGGCCATAGCGCTTGCCGCGAGCGGGGTGTTAAAGAAGTCTCACATCGGTTGCGATATTGCCTCACTAAGTGTTTATAAACTAGAGGCAATCCTCACTTTACAAGCCGATTTTGTAAGGATGAGTTAGGCCCAAAACTCAATTCTAAGAGTCAAGATATCCGCAGTTTGCTGACTCAAAGTTACAAAAGGTAGACATATGATTCCAGCATGTAACTTCTCTTTTATGAAATGTCGATCGATCTCAATATGCTTGGTTCTGTCATGTTGAACTGGGTTATGAGCTATGCTAATAGCGGCTTTACTGTCAAAGTATAATTTCAATGGAAGCTCAATTTTCATCTTAAGCTATTCTAGGACTCTGTGGATCCATAATCCTTCACAAATACCTTGAGCCATAGCTCTAAACTCAGCTTCTGCACTACTTCTTGCTACAACTCCTTGTTTCTTGCTCCTCTATGTCACAAGATTACCCCAAACATAGCTACAATATCCAGAAGTTGATCTTCTATCAGTTACTGAACCTGCCCAATCAACATCGGTAAAGATAGACACATTTCTTTCACTAGTCTTCTTAAAAAATAATCCCTTTCCGGGATTTTCCTTCAAATATCTCATTATCCTGTAGACTACCTCAAGATGTTCCTTAAAAGGAGAATGGATAAAGTGACTTACTACAATAACCGAGAAAGCAATGTCAGGTCTGGTGTGTGACAAATAAATCAGTTTCCCAACCAATCTCTGGTACCTTCTAGTATCAACAGGAACATTACCTTCTTCCCAAAGTTTTGCATTAGGATTCATGGGAGTATCTACTGGTCGACATCCGCTCATTCCTGTTTTTCAATAAATCTAAAATGTATTTTTGTTGGGAAACTACAATACCATTCTTTGATCGGGCAACCTCCATACCAAGAAAATATCTCATGGATCCCAAGTCCTTGATTTCAAAATCTACTGCTAATTTCTCTTTTACTTTTGTCATTTCAACTATATCGTCTCCGGTAAGAACGATATCATCAACATAAACAATCAAGACCGCAACTTTCCCATGTGGGGAGAACTTTGTGAACAAGGTGTGGTCAGCATGTCCTTGAATGTACATTCTTTGGAATCTCTACACTAGACAATTTGGAGGTGAAGGTAGAAAAAGATGAAGACAAATTTGAATATTTTTGATATAAAATTGGACATATGGTGTATAGTGCAAGATCTAACAGGTTTTCTAACAGCTACAGGATCATCTATATCAGGATACAAACTACGACTTTCAGAAATAGAGACTGATCATTCCTCGGCTCAGATTCATGGCAATGTTGGGATGTGGACTCATTGCCTTCTTTATGTAATAGAAAAAGGGAAGGAATACTGAAGGAAATAATATTCTATTGGAAAATGATTTTTGTTGTCTTTCATTGATATGGTTAAGTGTCTATATATACAATAATAATAGGCTAATCAAACCTATGAATAATGACAGACTTTATTGAAAGTAATTACAAATAATTACAAATATAATTATGCTTAATGATAATAATATTCTATTCTATCACACCCCCACAGTCGAAGCGGGAGGTTCGCGGACGCTTAGATTGGTCCGGAAATCATTAAATAGAACACGAGGTAGGCCTTTGGTGAAGATGTCAGCAATCTGGTGACGGGAAGGAACATGAAGGACGCGTGCCTGGCCACGGGCGACCTTCTCCCGAACAAAGTGAATGTCCATCTCAATATGTTTAGTACGCTGATGTTGTACTGGGTTACCAGAAAGGTAGATGGCACTAACATTATCACAATATACCAACGTAGCCTGAGATAGTGGAAAATGAAGCTTCAAGAGAAGGTTGCGAAGCCAACAAGATTCAGAAACCACATTAGCAACACCTCTGTACTCAGCTTCTGCAATCGAGCGAGAAAGTGTGGGTTGTCTCTTGGAAGACCAGGAAATGAGGTTGTCACCGAGAAACACACATTAGCCGAAGATAGAACGACGGGTGTTAGGGCAGCCCCCCCCCCAATCTGCATCAGTATAAGAGACAAGTTTCTCAATAGGGGATGGATAGAGATGCAAACCATAGTGTAGGGTTCCCTGGATATAACGCAGGATGCGCTTGAGGGCAAGCATGTGGTCGATACAAGGGGCATGCATGTGAAGACACACCTGTTGAACAACATAAGAAATGTCAGGGCGGGTGAAAGTAAGATACTGCAAGGCTCCTACGAGACTCCGGTATAAGGTGGGATCGTCATACGGAGTGCCGGCGGAGGTACCAAGCTTTTGCTTGGTGTCAACTGGAGTGGCAGATGGTTTGCACGAGGCCATGCCTGCGCGAGCAATAATTTCACCAGCATAAGTACTCTGTGTAAGGAAGAGTCCACTAGCATGTCTAGTTACGACAATACTTAGGAAGTAACTCAGCGGTCCCAAATCCTTCATAGCAAACTCAGATGCAAGTAGTGTCATGATAAGGATGATGTCATCAACATACAACAAGATGTAAGCCAAGTTAGAACCATGTCGATAGATGAAGAGTTAGTGATCGGAAGTGCTGTGCTGAAATCCAAGGGTGGAGACAAAGTCAGCAAAACGCTGGTACCAGGCACGAGGCGCTTGATTCAAACCATAGAGTGATTTTCGCAAGCGACACACATAATCTGGGTGATGAGGATCACGAAAACCGAGTGGCTGATGCATGTAGACTGTCTCGTGAAGGTCACCATGCAGAAATGCATTCTGGACATCTAACTGATGAATATGCCAGGATTTAGAGAGAGCAATCGTGAGAACGGTGCGAATAGTCGCCGGTTTTACTACAGGACTAAACGTCTCATCACAATCCACACCTGCAATTTGTGACCTACCATCACCTACAAGACGAGCTTTGTAACGCTCAAAACAACCATTAGAAACATTTGAGCAAAGGGGAATTGTGTCTCATCAAATATGACATGTCGGGAGATGCTGATCTTTCTTTGCGTCAAATCGAAACATTTGTAGCCTCTGTGATTAGTGGGATATCCTAAGAAGACACATGGTGTTGAGCGTGGTTGCAATTTGTTAATGGTAGTGGATGGAAACAATGGATAACACAGACAACCAAAAACACGAAGATGTGTGTAGGATGGATCACGATGATACAAAAGTTGAGTAGGAGAATGATTTGACAAATTCTTTCGAGGAAGGATATTAAGAAGATAAGTAGTCATTTGAAGGGCATGATGCCAAAATGAGGGAGGAACAGAAGAATGGGCGAGAAGAGTGCGAATCATGTTATTAATGGTGCGTATTTTACGTTCCGCTTTGCCATTTTGAGATGACGTGTGAGGGGAAGAGAAACGGAAAATAAGACCATTATCAACACAATATTTATGAAATAATGTATTGTTGTATTCACGTCCATTATCACATTGAAAACATTTCACGGTTTGAGAAAATTGTGTGCGAATTTGATTAGAAAGAGAAGTGACCATTTCAAAAACCTGAGATTTGTTACTTTTAGGAAACGTCCACAGAAAATCAGAATAATCATCCAAGAATAAAACATAATATCGATGACCAGAAGAACTTAAAATCGGTGATGTCCATATATCAAAAGGCATTAAAGTAACATTTTTGGATGAATCAAAAGGCAACTCAATATGTTTGCCAAACACACAAGAATTACAAATAGTCTTGGAACTTAAATGTTCACCACTAATGAACTTATTTTTATGAAGAGACTGCAAAGTAGAAGAACTTGGATGGCCGAGAGACCGGAAGAGAGACCATCAAAGTGAGAGGGAGAGGTGACTGGATATAGATCGCCAAAGCTATTACAACTCATGAGAGGAGTACCCGTCTGAAAGTCAAATACCGAGAAACCAAATGGATCCAATGAAACGGAAACATTATTTTCAGTAGTGAGTTGTCGCACAGAAATCAAATTCTTAATAATTTGCGGTGTGTGTAAAACATGTTTAAGGTCTAAGTGTTTGTGTTTGTCAGATGTAGGTAGGGTTGTGTGACCAGACCCTTGAATTGGAATACCTTGTCCACTACCGACAATCAGTTTCTGATTTAAATGACTCAAATTAGAATAAGACGTGAGATTACCTTGAGATGCCATTGTGTGGGAGGTGGCTCCAGTGTCCATGTACCATGTGTTGTCCGGCGGATTAAGAGACATGGTGTGCATGGCAGCTGCAATGTCAATGGGGGTTGGTGAAGGCGTGGCAACGTGAGCCTGTGGACGTTGACCTAGGATACCTGGTTGCCTCGGAGTACCGGTGGGTTGTGTCCATTGAGATGTAGGATATGGGCAAGGAGGCACACCCCAAGGAGGTGGGACCCATCCCCAAGGAGACCAAGAGGGATGTTGGAGTTGCTGCCATGGTTGAGAGGACCAAGAGGGACCGTTAGACCTAGAACCACCGCGCTGTCCGCGCCCTCTTGTGCGACTTTGATTGTTGCGGTTGCGGCCTGAACCAGAACGGTTGTCCTGTTCTCGGTTGGAACGCTGCTGGGAGGAGTCATCTGTGTCTCGTGGCATGGCAGTATGCAAGACAGTGGGTGAGCTAGTGCTATGCATTTTGGCCAAACCAGATTCCTCCAAGGTGAGCATGGAGCGAGCCTCAAGAAATGAAGGTAAAGTTTTCTGCTGGCGAATCACAGTGGCAACCCCACGATACAGCTCAGACAATCCGGATACTATTTGAAGGACCAATCGGTGTTCGCTGACGGGTGCTCCAACGTTCTTCAGTTGATCAGATAGTTGCTTGAGTCGTTGACAATATGCAGAGACGTTAGGAAAATCTTCCATGCGAGTGGAGGAAAAATCTTGTTCAAGTGCAACAGCACGGGAGTTTTGATTGTCCTCAAATATGTTGGCCAAACGGTTCCAGGTAGCCATGGCAGTTGATCCTTTTTCCATAAGGAGATCAAATGAGATAGTCGAATAAATCCATTGAAGAACCGTTGAATCAAGAATTGTCCACATTTCAAAACTGGCATCAGTGGAGGCAGGCTTCTCTTTGCCGGGTTGAGGAATGATGTGATGAATAACCTTGTGGGCACGAGCATGAACCTCAAATAATTCGGCCCACATGTTGTGGTGATCCTTCTCCAGCTCCAGTACAAAAGGAATGCTATGTTTGATGTTGGTGACGGCAAGGGCAGGATGAAAATCTGTTTTTGCCGAAGAGACAGATGTGGAAATGACGACAGAGGTTGTGGATGCAGCGGCAGGAGAGGAAGACATGTCGACCGATGTGAAAACAAAAGGGACTTGCTGTGTTTTGTGAACCGGCAGAAAAATAGGACACAATAAAACAACTGTTTTGATATCTCTGTTTTTGCGAGACAGACAAAACGCAGATACAAAGATACCGTATTTGTGCGAAACTGAGAAAACTCAAACTTAGAGAAAACGCAAATCCAAAACAGTGATTTTGTTGCTGTGTTTTGCGAGCAGAACAGAACCATAATTGATGATCGGCTTGTGCGGTGACGGAGGATGGCACGGCGGTGCTGGCGCGAACAGATCGGTGGTCGGCGCATTTTGGGTTAGTCGGCGCGGACAGTGAGAGCTGGCTCAGGTAGACGCTCGGTGCAAGGGAGGATGCGGCGGATTTGGGTGAGAAAGAAGAAGATGCGGCGCTGCAATTTGTTTTGTAGGTCACGCGTGGAAAGAAAACAATACTCGTGATACCATAATAGAAAAAGGGAAGGAATACTGAAGGAAATAATATTCTATTGGAAAATGATTTTTGTTGTCTTTCATTGATATGGTTAAGTGTCTATATATACAATAATAATAGGCTAATCAAACCTATGAATAATGACAGACTTTAATGAAAGTAATTACAAATAATTACAAATATAATTATGCTTAATGACAATAATATTCTATTCTATCATTATGGTTCTTCCTCACAAACACCTTTCCTTTCCAAATCTTATTTTCTACTTCAAGGAGAGGTTGCAGGAATAACCAATCTCCCATGGTAAAACAAAATTCCCTGCTGGACTACATATCCCGGTTTGCTATCAGGATTGTCAGTCAACTCAGAGATCAACTTTTGGATTTGAGCAACTTGTGCCACTTCCCTCAATAGCTTCTGCCCTTCCGGCCATTGAGGAGAAGACACCAAGACATTCAAATCCAAGTCAGCATCTTGTGTCAAATTCTGCAATGGCATCTGCCCTCCCAACCTTTGAGAAGATGACAACAAGACTTTCATTTCTTCTTCACCATGGCACCTTGACAAAGCATCAGCAGCTTTGTTATCTGGTCCAGGTTTTTATACAACACTTCAAATTGATATCCCAACAGTTTGGCAAGCCAACATTGTTGGTCAGGAGATGAAACTCTTTGTTGCAAAAAATGTTTCAAACTCTTGTGGTCAGTGAACACCAAGAATTTCTTGCCTAATAAATAATGTCGCCAATGTTGAAATGATAAAACAAGAGCCATGAGCTCTTTTTAATAAACTGATTTAGCTAGATTTCCTTCAGATAAGGCCTTACTGAAATAAGCTATAGGTTTTTTTGCTGCATCAACACAGCTCCTATGCCTCTCCCTGCAGCATCACATTCCACCTCAAATGGCAGCTCAAAATTTGGCAAACCCAATACAGGTGCCGTAGCCATGATAAGCTTCAATTTAATGAAAGCATTAGCTGCTTCTGGTCCCCAATTAAAATTGTCTTTTTTTGTTAGTTCAGTCAAGGGTTTGGCTATCTTGCCATAATCCTTAATGAACTTTCTGTAATAACCAGTCAGCCCCAAAAATCCTCTCACTCCTTTGACATTTTTTGGTACAGGCCACTCACTGACACATTTAACCTTGTCTGGATCAACCACCACTCCTTTACTAGAAATGATGTGGCCCAGATAATCCACATGTTGGCCACCAAATTTACATTTCTTCTGATTGGCTACAAAACAGTTTTCTAACAACACAGCCAATACTTGTTCCAAATGTAAAAGATGTTCAGACATAGTTTTGCTATAAACTAGAATGTCATCAAAAAATACCAGCACAAATTTTCTTAAATAGGGCCTAAACAGATCATTCATAGTGGCTTGAAACGTAGCAGGTGCATTCACTAAGCCAAAAGGCATTACTAAGTATTCCTAATGCCCGTTATGTGTTCTAAAAGCAGTCTTATGAATGTCTTTCAAGTACCCTAATCTGGTGATATCCAGACTTAAGATCAATTTTAGAAAATATTGTATCCCCAAATAATTCGTCCAACAGTTCATCAACAATGGGTATAGGATACTTATTTGGCACTGTAGCTTTGTTCAGAGCTCTGTAGTCCACACACATTCTCCACCTATTATCCTTCTTCTTTACCAATATCACAGGAACAGGACTACAGAAAGAACTCATACTTTGCCCGATGACCCCAGCCTCCAACAATTCTCTAATTTGCCTTTCAATCTCTTCTTTCTGATGGTGTGGATATCTGTAAGGTCTCACATTAACATCACCCTGTTCAGGGAAAAGTTCAATTTGATGTGCTTGAGATCTCATTGGTGGTAACTTAATAGTATCTTGAAATACTGCAGCAAATTTTTCCAATAATAACTTCAGATCTTCAATTATTCTCTCCTCATTGCTCTTCTCTTGATGAAGTGATTTCATCCACCAATCTCCATCATGAAATCTGTTGGCGAGGAAAGAATTTAGGTAGCTCTGCCTCTTTTGATTTTCTCCTTGGCCTTGCAGAGTTACTGACTTTCCTTGATGCCAAAATTGCATCGTCAGAGTCTCCAAATCCATCAACACCTTCCCCAAAGTACACAGCCAAGACACCCCTAAAACAACATCCAATCTTCCTAAATCCAAAATCAAAGCATCTACCACCACCTTCATATTTCCCAGTAATAATGATATACCTTCACACACTCCTTTGCTCACTACTTTATGACCATCTCCAAGTTTAATTCTCCGTTCAGTAACAGGCTTCACAGTCAAGCCCAACGCAATAGCCAAGTTTGGTGAAATAATTATGGCTAGCACCACTATCTATTAACACCACCACATCAATGTTTTCAAGCTTTCTTCCAATTTTCATAGTTCTGTACTCCCCCATACTACCAAGAATGCCCATCAACTTACATCCTTATCATAGACATTCAGTTTTAGAATCCCTAATCAATAATAAGTCAAAGCTCTCAACAGTCAACACACATGCTGCAACATATGATTCCACATACCAGAAACTAATTCAGAAGTTTTTCATTTACTAATTTCTACAAAGACAAAACTTAATTCCATGGTAGAATCCAACCAAAAAAGGAAAATATTAGATTTGCAAAACCTCACTATAAGAAACTATCACAAGGAATTATAAGATCACCAACTACAAATAGATAACTATAGGATCATTCATATGTGCAAGCCAATTAAATACTGGATAACTAAATAGGTAACATATGATAATTTACAATTCCACTTACAAGTTGAACATCATCTTCCATAAGCTCTGGAATTTCCAACTGAATCATTTCAGTACCTTTCTAGTAGTCTTTCATTGAATCCTACACATAAGTTTTAGTTGTGATCAAAACCACAGAGAGAGAAAAAAAATTCGAAGCGGGTAATAAGAAGTTACCAGCGCCGATCAGACACTCTGCTTCATTTAAAACGCAATTCCTTATGCAAAGATGTCTTACATTTGATCTGTCCATTAGATAACTATAGGATCATTCATATGTGCAAGCCAATTAAATACTGGATAACTAAATAGGTAACATATGATAATTTACAATTCCACTTACAAGTTGAACATCATCTTCCATAAGCTCTGGAATTTCCAACTGAATCATTTCAGTACCTTTCTAGTAGTCTTTCATTGAATCCTACACATAAGTTTTAGTTGTGATCAAAACCACAGAGAGAGAAAAAAAATTCGAAGCGGGTAATAAGAAGTTACCAGCGCCGATCAGACACTCTGCTTCATTTAAAACGCAATTCCTTATGCAAAGATGTCTTACATTTGATCTGTCCATTAAGATAATTGAGGTAAGACACAATCTATATGAGTGATGCTATCTCCATTAGTCAATTGATATTTCAAACATACAATCTACCTGAACAAAGCAAAAATCCATGCAAAAGACGATTATATCAATTTCAACGCATGAAATATGTGAAATTTGAGCAAAAATCTGCATATTTGGTACTCTATCTACAAAATTCAAAAGCATAAAAGATATGTAGGGTACTAAATCAAACAACTATGAATAAATTGAGTACCAAGATCAATTATATCAAATTCAAGAGCATCAAATATATGAAATTCGAGCAAAAATCTTAACGATTGTTAATCTATCTATGCAATTCAACAACATAAAAGATGTGTAAAGTTCTAACGCAAAACATCTATGAATGAATTGTGTACCTAGATTGATTATGCTGGAGCTTCGGCTGAGATCAAACAAAGCATTGGATAGTCAAACGAACAAAACAGTATGATGGACGAACAAGTAAATCTTAGATCGATTGCGAGATGAATGAATGAAACGATCGGGATTGGAAAGAATTGCGATGGGGGAGAACAATGCGAGATCGAAACCGCTTTTTTGGAATGGGAAATAAGGGTTTTGGCCAAGAAAGAATTTCACTAATGAAATGAAAAAACAGTGGGCTATCGAGTCAGCATCAGTCATTTTTATTGGGTTTTAGTGAAAATGGGTAACATTTTTTATAAATGTTACCTGAAAAATGTTACTAAAAGCAATATATGTAGTTGTGAATAATTGATCTTGGTACTCAATTTGTGTAACATTTATGAATAATCGACACATAGCAGTGATCAAATGTAACCACGCGGTATCGGTGTCGGACATTGGCATATGCTCACCACGGTGTCGGTGTCGGACATTGGCATATGTTGGACACCAAATGCTCCTTTAATTTGAAATATGGGTGCTACGTGGATCATACTAGGTGTTATGAAAAATGATGGTATACATACAATGACCCTTTCAAACCATTCTCAATTGAGACACATACGCTGATATCTTCTTAATTGCTTCAACCTGAAAAAAGAAAATGGTATGTTTTGGCAAACACATTAGTAATAATGCTACCAAAAATATAGTCCCTAACATTTTATTTTTTTGACAAATCCCTAACATTGTTAAACCAACATTTTCTCATTTTTTTACTAAATTTTCAAAAGTTTATATGAATTCCTAACACTGATTTAAATGAGTTTCACCTGTTAAGCCAAAAATTCGCTTTCAATGAAGTATGTCATTTCAGGGTCGTTGTTGCGGCCTGAAAGGAGTAAAATGATCACATAATCATACATGATATGTGTTGTCATGATAAAAAAAACTTGAACACTCGACAAATAAAAATTTTAGAGCACATACCAATAGTCGAAACAAACCGAATTCAATCTAGAGAGAGATAAAAAGAAAAAATTAAAAAAAAAAAATCTTTCGATCCATCTCTAGCTGCCATTTTTTTATGATGGATCCAAAAACATGACTTTTCATTGTAAATTTGTAAGTATTACTCATAGGCCATAGCATGATAGTTAAACCACAAATTCACCAAAACAAGCAGACTCAGAAAAACTGATACTAATAACTTATCTATGTCAGCATATTTTGCAATTCCTTACAATACTGACCTTCCAATAACCCCTTCACACATAAAACAAAGAAAGAATCATCCTTGCTATTTCAGACTGTCGCTTTCCGAGCAGCTCTGCTCTAGTTGCTATTTGTAACACTTTCGAATTCCTAGCAGCTCTTTCAGACTAGAAAAATCAAGAAACACATTTCCAATAAGAATAAATTAGTTGCAGAATCACATAAGAACTTATATGGATATACAACTTATATACCATACGATGTGATGATTAAAAAATTTGCCTAACTCTAGTACTCGAACTTGGAGTTTCAGATCCCCTGCTTCTACTTGTTTTACAAAGTCCTCTATTGTTTGAACTTTGTAAGGCATTGACATGAAATTTGTTCTTACCTATGAATGTTACAACAGACTTGTCAATTCTAGTTTTTATACAATGCCATCATTAAAACAATGCTTCAAAACATAATTAATTTTTTCAAAGAAACAATATCTGGAATGAAAAGCTAAAATGGAAGTTCCAGGTAAAGTGTGGTACATTTTTTACATGCTTTGTTTTCTGCTCGGTGCCTGTCTTATATCCAGAAGTTCCTGTAAAAGCAAGTAACCTATGTCTGCCATAACTAAGATGATCCTTCATCAAACTAAGATGATCCTTCATCAAACTAGGGCAGAATCAAATAGTTTGGAAAATATCATGACATTATGAATCATTCAACGCACCCAGTTCATCATTCTAGAACTTCTAGAAATAGCTATTCAAAACTAGTAGAATTCTAGAAATATGAAGGTTGAAAAGCACCAAATGTGTCTAGTAAATAACAAAGAATGGTATAGAGAATAAGTAAAGAAGCATAAGAGAGACACCTTTGAACAAGTTGAAAACAGAAAATGGGTGCAGATCATCTTGAGTTCAAAAGACGGAAAATGAAAAAATGTAAGCAACAAGAAACATATAGTAACAAATCATGCACTGGATTACACTATAAAATCATTTGCTTTCCCATAACAGTTCTAAAAACTTACACTTTAGTAGGAGTTGAGGTTTTGCTTGTACTCTTAAGTATTCTGAATATAGTAAAACTAACTTGAAGAGAGACACCTGAAGGCAAAAACAAACAAAGCTCCATCAGAAAATTGGCTACATCATCCCAAATACTAGCATATTATATATGTACACAACACACATAAAATAGCTCCAAAATCTTGTAGAAAAATTTCAGTGACAGGACAGAACCAAAATCTGGCCATTATTTTGATTGACTTGATTATTAGCCTTCTTATTCTTCTCATCATTCACCACAAAACATTTAGCTTGGAATTTTGATTCAAATTTCTGAATCTCACCTCTAACACAAAATAATCTATGCAGAAACTACAACAGTTGAAATAATCTAAACAAACCAAGAGCCTAGGGCCATATTCTACTCAATTTAAACAATGCCAAGAGGCAAATATCACATTAATAGAATTTCTCGGTAGAAACAAAATTGAGATATGCCAAAATGTTTTTACATTATAAGGCATCAGGCATCACATTAATCCATCCCTTAGGGTCAAATTCAATTCATATCAATATCGCATCAAAGGCATCAGGCATCTTTTACATTATGAGTAAAGAGTTCATAATGTTTTTTTACGGTCAATGAGACATCCAAAATACTAGCAACATTTTATTTTATAACAAATTCATTGATTCCTTTCAGGTCATCAAGGCATCCAATAATCGATCCCTTAGGGTCAAATTCAATTCATATCAATATCGCATTGAAGGCATCAGGCATCTTTTACATTATGAGTAAAGAGTTCATAATGTTTTTTTACAGTCAATGAGGCATCCAAATACTAGCAACATTTTATTTTAAAACAAATAATATTCATTGATTCCTTTCAGGTCATTGAGGCATCCAATAATCTATCCCTTAGGGTCAAATTCAATTCATATCAATATCGCATGGAAGGCATCAGGCATCTTTTACATTATGAGTAAAGAGTTCATAATGTTTTTTTACGGTCAATGAGGCATCCAAATACTAGCAACAATTTATATAACAAATAATATTCATTGATTCCTTTCGGGTCATTGAGGCATCCAGTGAGGCATCCAATAATTCATCCCTTATATTATGAACGAATCAAATTCAATTCATATCAATATCGCATCGAAGGCATCAAGCATCTTTTACATTATGAGTAAAGAGTTCATAATGTTTTTTTTACGGTCAATGAGGCATCCAAATACTAGCAACAATCTATATAACAAATAATATTCATTGATTCCTTTCGGGTCATTGAGGCATCCAATAATCCATCCCTTATATTATGAACGAATCAAATTCAATTCATATCAATATCGCATCGAAGGCATCAGGCATCTTTTACATTATGAGTAAAGTGTTCATAATGTTTTTTTACTGTCAATGAGCATCCAAATACTAGCAACAATCTATATAACAAATAATATTCATTGATTCCTTTCGGATCATCGAGACATCCAATAATCCATCCCTTATATTATGAAGGGATCAAATTCAATTCATATCAATATCACAATGAAGGCATCAGGCAACTTTTACAATGAGTAAAGAGTTCATGATGTTTTTTACAGTCAATGAGGCATAGGCATCCAATAAGCCATCCCTTGTATTATGAAGGAATCAAATTCAATTCATATCAATATCGCGTCAAAGGCATCAGGCAACTTTTACATTATGAGTAAAGTGTTTATAAAGTTTTTTACGGTCAATGAGCCTTCCAAATACTAGCAAGTAGCAACAGTTTTTATAACAAATAATATTCATCGATTCCTTTCGGGTCAGCAAGGCAGCCAATAGTCTGTCTCAAAATTTCGGCTCATAGTTTATCTCGCACTATAGAATTGCATTAAAGTCATAAAAGCTCAATAGATACCAACCTTATATTGTGAATACAAATTCACATTCATAATGCATTTAAAGCATTGTAAATTTGTACATTATAAATAAAGTGTGCATCCCGACAATTATAAAATTTTGGAGCAAAAAATATATTCATTGATTCCTACCATCAAACTTCAGGGTTATATCATCCTTTTTCAAATTACAAAAAGAGATTTCAAATCACATGGACAATTCACAGTAAAGAATTCCATTCGGTCCATAAAAAATATCATCCAACTTGTACATTATGAATATAGTTTCCATGATATTTCCTTCCAACTGTTTTAAAATTTAGGGTCATATAGTGCAGAAAAATATTTCATTTTACCGTGTTTCACGATATTATAGGATTTTCCAGCAAAAACAAAAAATCTCATAGATTTATATTCCCCAGTTAAATTTTTCACTCACAAAATGGAAGCATCTTGAAGCAAGAATGAAAAAATTGGTATTCCAACAGCAGAAGATTGAAACATGTACCAACTATAAACTGAAGGGGCAAAACTTTTGTAATGAAATTCCCAATTTACAATCAAAAGATCGAAATTCTATTACCTGAGCAAATGAATCAATCGCTTTTCGAAACTCAGTGGACGTTTGAACCCTATCTTGAAGAAAACAAGATTCCATCAAATTAATCAATCGCTGCAATCTTCGAAGTGGAACGCAAATTTGTGATACTACTCGAATTTGAAGATGCAACCTTCGTAACTCTTGATCGAGAGATTCCGTCAACGATCTTGATTTTTAGGGTTTATTCCATCAAACGAATCAATCGCTGCAATCTTCGAAGTGGAACGCAAATTTGTGACACTGCGCGAATTTGAAGATACAACCTTCGTAACTCTTGGTCGAGAGATTCCGTCAACGATCTTGATTTTTAGGGTTTATTCCATCAAACGAATCAATCGCTGCAATCTTCGAAGTGGAACGCAAATTTGTGACACTGCGCGAATTTGAAGATGCAACCTTCGTAACTCTTGATCGAGAGATTCCATCGATGATCTTGATTTTTAGGGTTTCTCTTCAGAACGCGTGTATAAACCTTTTCTTTGAAGAAAAATTGAAAAATGTGGAACGCGTGTATAAGAAGGGGACACGGAATGAAACTATCCGTTAGGGTTGTATAGAATTTTATATTGGGCTATTTTATTTTAATGGAATGGTTGGCTTAAAATTTTTTTTTTTTTTCTTTCTAAGTTAAAGATTTGCGTTTGAACTCGGGTCATGTCGATATTCTACCTTACGATTTATCATTTTTATCTGTTGAGTTAAGGTTTATGGACAAGTCTAAATATCGTTTAATCCTCATATTTCTTTCATGGCTAAATATTTGTGGCATTCATTTATTAGATATTTTTTTACCCAAAAAGAATTGATGCCTAAATGTTTGTGTCCAAAAATTTGAAAGCTTGGGTTACCTTAAGTACTTCTCGCGTGCGCTTCTCATTTTCATTTTTACACTTACATTACTTAAGTAGCGGATGTTATAAAAATGAGAGAAAAAAAAAACACCCCTAACATAAAATTTCAAGATTTTACACATCCGCTATTTAAGTAACAGACATTCTAAAAATAAGAAATTTGAAAGAAAACAAAAAAAAACCCATAATCATAGTAGAACTGGACACAAATTCTTTAAGCAAGATATCATATTCGAGCATTTTAGAAAGAAAAATAAAACGTAGTTTTTGGAAGGATGACCCAATAAAATTGGTCATCTTGATTTTTTAGTGGAGATTAGTCATTATTAAAACAAATAGATATTTTTGAAACATTAATAATAATAAAAAATAATAATACTGTTAATTTTTATTTTTATTTTGACAACCATAAATTATTAAATTTAAATAGTGATATTTGTTTGAATAAAATAGTCGAGCGAATTACTCCAAAAAAAAATATTCAAGCAAATATCTTGAATTTTTATTTTTTTTTGCAAAATGAGAGGATAAAAAAGTACACAAATGTCTTCTTTATTGCTTTTTGCAGTGGCATTCCGAAATTTAACTATATAAGTAAGAATTTTTTATCGGCTTGTTTGAACATATTTACTCACATAAATACTTGTAAGACTGTTTGGATTTTGGAATAGCTTATAGAAACATCTTATGTCTTGTCCATTACAATTATTCTGACAATTCCTTCAGGATAGCTTATGAAAGCAGTTTATAGCTTATATAAACACAATTATTCTTAAATATTTTGTTATAGAAATAACTTTCATATAAGCACTTAATTAAATTGTTTATTCCAACATAGACTAAATAGATTAACTTGTATATGTTTGGTCCTTGATCCTTTATGTTTACTTATGGTCTTGACTAAATACAGGACACAGAAATGGACTTGTGAGTCTTTATTAGAGAATATGCATATTCAAGTGATGTGGAAAATGATTGAATCTTCATCTCCTCAACATGCTTGCAAGAAGAAAAAGATCATTAAGTCTTCTTATTGGATGATTTGTTTCAGGCCAACATGAATTTTTGTCATCAGCAAAATGGTCCCAAGTTTAAAGAATGATTCATAGGCGTGTAGAGAAAAGGGAACTCAAAATTTGTATCTCAATTCATTCCTTCATACCTCAATTTCTATCATGTCAATAGTTTTGTTACCATAGGAAGTGAAAGTGAATGATCAGAGTACAAATTTGATTCTCCTTTAAAGACAGAATCTGATAGTAATATATATATTTGAGTTTTTTTGGTTTTGTTTCCATAACTTTCAAACATAAACATGCTGAAACCATCATCATGAACTGGGAAAAAATTCATTGCATTTCCACAATCCTAAGTGATCAATAAAACTGCATAAAGTATTTTGATCAATAATCCAAGTGACATATATCATGAAGTCGATCAATAAAGTTGTGGTTATAGTTGCAGTGTTGTCAATTGCATATCGCGTAAGAAAGGAGTTTGTTCAAATTCCGCTACGCAACTGTAACAGTTTGTTAAAATTCTACTTTGCAACAATGCCATATGACCGAAGAATAAAAATTTGTTCAAATTCGGCTATGCGGCTATTTAACAAATCTCAGTAGTTGTGGTACAAACATAGTGAACATGAAAACCTCTTTTTATTGAAGACTTAGATTACTAAATTTGGTTAACAGATGTTACTACACAAGGCTTGTAACATTTTGCATGTGACACTAACAACTAAAATACTCCAAGTTTTGCAATCTTGGTACATAGGAAAAATATGATATAACAGAAAACAACCAAGCACTTCATAAAAGACCAAACGTGATTAACAGATACTACTAGAAAAGAAGCCTAGTCATGATCAAGCTGCATGTTCCTCATGAAGAAGTCTTTGATCAAAGTGCCAAACACCTGCAAGTCACAAAACATCAATTTCATTAGACCCTAAGAGAGTTCACCTTACTCCTAGTCTTCCATTTCCCTCCATTTCCTTTCTTATCCATAGGAGGAAATATCATACTCTATGAACTATGAAGCACCGACACAGAAACAAACATCAGATACAGTACCGACATTGACACATAGGCACCGGTAGTAATTTTACTCCCGCTAGTCTTATTATAAGAAAAACTTTACTTTTTGGATTCATAACATTCTATTAACCTAAAAAATAAACTTTTTCTTATAATAAGGACCGGAGGGAACAAAAAATAGCAGTGATCAAATGTAACCATGCGGTGTTGGTGTCGGACATTGGCATATGTTGGACATCAAATGTGCCTTTAATTTGAAATATGGGTGCTACATGGATCATACTAGGTGTTATGTGTAAGGCAAAGTTTGTGGACCAATATGAAAAATGATGGTAGTTATAAACATACCATGACCCTTTCCAACCCTTCTCAATTGAGACACATACTCTGATATCTTCTTAATTGCTTCAACCTGAAGAAATAAAATGGTATGTTTTGACAAACACATTAGTTATAATGCTACACAAAATATAGCGTCCCTGACATTGTTAAACCAACTTTTTCTCATTTTTTTTTTCTAAATTTTCAAAAGCTTATATGAATTCCTAACACTGATTTAAATGAGTTTCACCTGTTCAGCCAAAAACTCGCTTTCAATGAAGTGTGTCATTTCAGGATCATTGTTGCGGTCTGCGACCTGTTATTCACAAATCTTTAATTGATTAGCCTTGACAACTACAAATCAAATAATTTCTGTGTTCCTAAAAAATTTTGCAACAATAAGCTAAAGGGACAAAGATGCATTACACTATGCACATTCAGAAGTTTCTCATTTGTTAACTTCTCCAAAGACAAAGCTAATTCCATTGCTGAAGGAAACAATAGAGGAAAAAGAAAAGCCAAAGTCAGCATAATAGATTAAAGTGTAAACTACTGAATATGACAAACTATAATGTGTCAAGCTGCAAACATCAAGGTAATGAAATCAGCAAAGAAGCTCACCATGCAATGCATCCCCTTTTTCGACATGCTCAAATTCTGACGGCACATTCTTGATGGGGTGAAGTACAACTCTTCCACCACGAATGTTCTAAACAAGTTAATAAAAGCTAGATATGTCAATACAGTTATTATAAAAGAACCTCTCTTATTGGATAAATAGCTTAAATAATCACTTACTATCATATAAGTGTTTATATATAAGCTATTTGCCTATTTCTATGAACTCCAAATGTTTTCAATATACACTATAGATCGTTTCCATAAGCTATACTACAGAGCTTATTTATAAGCTGAAAACAACTTAAGGATATCATATGTTATCAGATTCAGAGTCTCACAAGTAATTATGCTTATCTATAAGCTCAAATAAGTCAATTCAAACATATAAGTATGAAGTACAAAGGTAATATAATATAACCTGATATTTCATAAGCTTTTCTGCATGTTCTCTCTCTTCTTCACTAGATTCCTTGAAGAACCTGTTTTCAACAATTAAAAACAGCAATATGAAATTGAAAACCTGTTTAAGAAATGAGAGATTAAAAAAAAAGGATAAGACATATATTGGAGTTTATGATTGATACTTTGCAAATCCCTTGAGAGCCACGTTGTCCCTATCAAAGTATGCAAACATGGAGTGGTACACATATGAAACATTGTATTCCACACTGTGACACAATTGCAAAGGAAAATCACTTAGCAAGTTATCATAGAAACAAGGGAATCTCCAATGAATGCAAAAGGAAAAAAGAAATTATGAAAATTTGGTTAATTATTAGAAGAAAAAAGTAACAAAATATGAGATCCTAGAGTTTTTGTATGAGTTGGAATCCAAAATTTCTCCTATTTTTATTTTTGTGTTAACATCTTGTTCCGTGGTACGGGCCCTTGTAATCCAAAATCCAGGGGAAGTCCGACGAAAAAAATTTCCTGCCTAATCGAACTCAACCAGATTCATCTGTGGAGCTCACTAAGCCAAAATTTACCCTATGATAGGCTATATATGTAAATTTTATAGTAAATTCTGATTGGGGCCTTGCATGTATCTCTGATAATCTCTCCATGGAAATGGATTCAGTGCATTGTGACTACATGCAGTCAGCACATCTGAATCGTCCGGTTAATATTAAACCGTCCAAATTTTAAGATAAGATTTTAATTATTTGAGCTGAAAATGTAGATCGATTTTAATCAAACGGTTCAATCGACTGCGTTGGAGTCACATCTTTCTGACTGTGACAAAATAAATACTAACATGCTCCCATATTTGATTTTTAAAAACAATTAATACTATTTTTAGAGAATCAGAGGTCCAGTGTAATGTTTTTTATCATGGAAAATGTAGCTTTTTTATCTCTCAAGTTAATCAATCAATTTCCAAATGTGATTGCAACACCAAATACTAATTCAGATGAACATAATAAGGATCATAAAAATGCTTACTTAATCTGCTCATTAATAACAGATTCACATTCATCAGCAAAATTCTGTCTCGCCAAAGAAACTTGAGGAACAATTGGAACAGCAAGATAATCCTTTTTAACCTCTTCAAACGGTTCAAATATAACACCAGTCAAAGGAACCGTTGTTGCTGCACAAACCGTAAACTTTCCACTTCCACATTTCTTATCAACTCTCAAATTACAAAAAGATGATAAATCTAGCTTTTTAAAACCATTCCCAGAAATGGGTGAGAGAGAAAATCCATTAAAGGATGAAACTTTAGAAGAAGAAAGAGCCATTAGAGCAAAGAAATGAGTGTTTGTGGATGAATCTGGAGAGGGAAAAAGGGAGTAAATAATGGGAGTGAGGGGTGTTTTGGGGATTTTGTATGGAAGGGATGATGTATGGATCGTTGGATTAGAGACACGTGGAGGGATGGGATAGTTTGATGAGAGAGGCGTGTGGCGAGCTCGTGGTTAGTTAGGTACACGTTGGAAATTTGGTATTATTCGAAAATTTAGGACAAATGTCTCACACGTGTTTAAGAATTGGAATGTGTTGGAATGTGTTTATGAATTTTCAGGTTTTCAATCTACTTCAAACATTCATGTTTCATGTTGCCTTCATTTTTTAATTGTCTACTTTACCTAACTAAATTTCCTTTGAGAAATTAGGGAATTGAATCTTTCCAACACTTTGTATCTAGCCTTTCTTTTTTTAAAAAAAAAATTAATTTAATGATTACTAATCAATAAAAGAAAAAAGTATAGTGCAGAAGAGACAAAGAGATTAGTGAATGGCTGAGATGATAGTAGGGGAAAAAACATGAGAGAAATGGTTGGAGAAGATCCAGATTCAAAAATTGGTTTGTTTTATATTTTTTTATAGATTTTTTAATTTTATTTTTATTAATAGTTAATTTACCAAAATTTTTACTCCCTCCGTACTAAATTATAAGTCACTTTGAGAAAAAAAGAAAAAGAAAAATATACTTCCTCTGATCTTTAATATAAGAAAAAGTTCACTTTTTTAGATACATTGAAATATTGATGTATCTAAACAATATTATATACTAGAGCACTTGGGAAGTTCACTTTTTATATATATTGAGATATTGATGTATTTAGACAATATTAACCCACTTGCGGTTGGTCTAGTGGTGTTGGCTTGGGTCCTTAGAGTATGCTCATCTCAAGGTCTCGGGTTCGATTCCCCCTTGTGCCAATTTCGGTGGGATAAGTCCATACAAAGCAAAAAAAAATGTGGCTTTAAATGGGACCCCCGCAAGTGGGCGGTGGGATTGGTCCCCTTGGATTAGTCGGTCCTAGGGTCGAATACCAAGTTTTCAAAAAAAAAAATTATATACTAGATACATCAACTTTCCAATGTATCTAAAAGTAAAGTCTTTCTTATATTATGGACTATAGGGAGTATAAACTTATAAGTTGTTTTACAATATCAATGAAGTATTTAATGTTATTTGTTATAGGATAATGTTAATACTCCCTCCGGTCCTTTTTATAAGGAACACTTTGAAAAAATCACACATACCAATGAAGCACATTTAACATAGTTATTTTCATTTAATACTCTTATAAATTTAAATTTATTCCATGTATACCCTTATTTAATTACTCTTTATTCAACTAACTTACTTATTTTAAAATTCTCTTTCATTATAAATAAGGGCATAAGTGAAATTGAACATTTAAAACATTTGAAAATTGGTCAAAGTTTCTTATAAAAAAGGACCAAATTTTTTGTCCTAAGTGTTTCTTATAAAAAGGACCGGAGGAAGTATGTGTCTTTAGGGCACATGTTAAAGAAAGTAAATGTAGAAATTATTTTTTGAAACTTGTGAATTTTTACTTGTAAGCATAAACTTTTTTACATTATTAAATGCAGAATTTTCTATAAATTGAAAAATTGTCCTTAGGACACATGTTAACACATAACTCTTTTTTATATTATACTCCCTCCGTCCCAAATTATAAGAACTAGTTGATCACTGCCCGTACACCAATGCATAACTTTGATTATAAATATATTTAATTGTCTATTAGTAAAAAATATAGAAAATTGATATTTTGAAAATACTCGTCGAAATAAATCAAACAAGATCTTATATGATGATATTTATATTTAGAGATAGGATCCGTTGACACCAGGTGTCAAAATTTACTTTGACACCAAATCTCAACCATTTATTTGTTTTAATCCAAAGGCTGATGTTTATAATTTATGGTGAGCGTCTTTACTAATTGCGCACTCTTTCTCTTGCTTTCACTTGCAAAATCTGATTCTCTTTCTCTTTCTGTTTCTTGTCTTTGAGATTCAGTCGGTGTGGTTCTTGTCTTTTTTTCATTCTCATTACTTTTGCTGATGGTGTTTTCAGTGTAGTAGACAAAACCTGATCGCGTAGACCAGAAGAGTGCGACTTCGCTGGCGTTTGCGGTGGTTGAGAGCGTTGAGACCCCTGTTGAAGCGGAGGGGGGTTGTGTACCTGCAGGCACTCCGACGCTCAAGTCAGTTTGTGTTTGTGAAGGTTTTCTTGGCTAAAATAATGCGTACCTTGCAAATGAAGTGGAGTCACATATATATAGCCCCCAGCGCTGGGCCAAGGCCCTTGATGGCATTAATGGCCATCAAGTGGCTGCCGGAAAACGGCTAAGGAGCCATGATGTGCAGTTAATGCTCATCATTCCGGTGTCTAGACGTTACAGGAGCCATGGAGAAGTAGCCGTTGATATCTCGAGCATCTATGGTGTGCCCCGCGATTAGGGGTCATCTCGACTATACAAGCTCGTTGGTTTGTGTACCGAGCTTCTAAGCTCGTCCCAGAACAGACACTGATCGCGTAGACCAGAAGAGTGCGACTTCGCCGGCGTTTGCGGTGGTTGAGAGCGTTGAGACCCCTGTTGAAGCGGAGGGGGGTTGTGTACCTGCAGGCACTCCGACGCTCAAGTCAGTTTGTGTTTGTGAAGGTTTTCTTGGCTAAAATAATGCGTACCTTGCAAATGAAGTGGAGTCACATATATATAGCCCCCAGCGCTGGGCCAAGGCCCTTGATGGCATTAATGGCCATCAAGTGGCTGCCGGAAAACGGCTAAGGAGCCATGATGTGCAGTTAATGCTCATCATTCCGGTGTCTAGATGTTACAGGAGCCATGGAGAAGTAGCCGTTGATATCTCGAGCATCTATGGTGTGCCCGGCGATTAGGGGTCATCTCGATTATACAAGCTCGTTGGTTTGTGTACCGAGCTTCTAAGCTCGGCCCAGAACAAAACCAATTTAACAATCAAGATTGGAGAAACAATTAACAAAATCAATTTAGCAATCAAATTGGAGAAACAATTACGATGTGCATTATTACTGGCAAGGGATTTAACAATTAAACTCAACGAGTTGATTTGATTTTCATGGGTGGTTGGTCGTCAACGGGGTTGGGCGAACTCGAAATAAGGATCAACTCATCAAGGGTTGAATGTTTGATGGTATTCAACTTATTGAGATATATAGAAATAATTCAAGTACAGTTACCGATCCAAAGTTCGAGTGATGCTCTTAAGCTTCAATGGGAGAGGTCGTAAACCTGAGAAGTAAAACGCATAATTCCACGGATCCTATCACTCATGAACTGTTGCGAACCAGAGAAGGAAAACACATATTAGCTAACAAAAGATAGGAAAGACCAAAAATCACTCATAAAACTATTGAGAGTTTAAGAATGAGAGATCATGTGAGATTTTTAAGTGAGTGAATGTGAACCTTTGGATTAAAACAAATAAATGTTTGAGATTTGGTATCAAATTAAACTTTGACAGCTGGTGTCAACGGATCCTAACTCTTATATTTATATACTTTTAGAAAAATACGATCAAAACAAGACATATGAATAGTGCATTTAGTCAAATGAGATCTTATAAAATGGGACGGAGGGAGTATCTTTAACTATTTATTGCTCTATCTTATTTCAATTATTCAATTTATCTTTCTCATACCATTAATGAAGGACAATTTGGTAAATTACCTCATAATTTCTTTTTTCATACAACATTAATTAAATTTCTTAATTTATGTAATATGATTAAAATGACTTATATTTTGTTACGATAGTAACAATTGTGATTTATTATGCTATGAAAGTAACTGATAAATACTTGATCACTCACACTAAAACCACTAAAAAATTATTTTCTCCATCTTATAAAAAATTTCTTATGGAAAATGTGCACTAGTTAAAAACATAAATAAGAAATTTTTGTCTTGAAATTTGTGCATTCAATGCATTGAAAGTGTAAAAAGTTGTTTTTATCAACATTAACTTTATATTTTATTTATATTTTTGGTATGCTTAACAAGTGTACCGGGTGCATTGTTTAACTTTAGATTGTGCACAATTTCTAACAAAAAATATTAATTGTGTTGATTTAAATGGTAGAACTATACGAGCCAAATTGTCATTAACACAACTTTTAGTGTGTGTGATGTCTTGATTCCGACGGGGGATTGAAACCATAACTTAATTTCTTACGGAGAATCTTCCTTTTAGCATTTCTAATCATATCTTAGTTATCCTGGCGCCTGTCTACCGATTTGAATGGTCCTGATGCTATAGGGTGGGGTGGAAAAACAACAAGACATTTCACTATGCAAAGTGCATATAAATTGCAGTGTGGCCATTATCAACCTTTTGAAAGAGAGTGGAAGGCTTTGTGGTTTTGGAAAGGCGCTCGCCGAATTTAAACTTGCATTTGGATGGCTGCTCGTGAATGTCTTCTCGCTAATCATTGGAGGAGTAAATTGGGCATTGATATTTCTCCTTTATGCAGCTATTGCGGAACTGAGGGTGAGGCTGTCATCCATGTTTAAGAGATTGCTCGAAGGCAACACATGTATGGCTTAGATTAGTGCCTTCAAATCAGATTTTTAATTTTTTTTCTTGTATCTTATAGGGATTGGATCTTCAAGAATATAACCAACCACTTTAGTGGCACTTATGAGGTGGATTTTATTACAATTTTCATAGGCATGTTGGAGCTTGTGGTCATGGAGAAATAGAGTAATTTTTGAAGAAAATTTTCAACGGCAGCCTGACCCAACATTCATTACTCTTAAGACTGTAAAAGAGATAGTTTGTCACATCCATAACCCCGAGATCGGACGACAGAGTGATATAATCTTCATTGACTGGAAAAGATCGCAAGAATGATGGATTAAGTTCAACTGTGATGGAACTCGAAAAGATACGATGAACCTTGTTGGGTTGTGGGGGGCTGCTGAGGCAAATGGTAGATGGATCAAGGGATACTCTCGAAAAATTGGAGAGTGTAATGCTTTTCATGCGGAATTAGTGAAGTAAAGTTCTTGTATTAATTGTAGTTAGTGAAATAATTAAGTGAACTAATTTTATTTTTATTTTGGTTTGAAAGTGGAATAAAATTCTTTTAGTGAGATGGTGTTTATTGAGGATGTTATATACTAGAATGTTGGGATATAGAGTAGTGGAGCTTAATGTCCTCTTTATTGTAGTTCACGGTACTCCCTCCGTGATATTTTATAAGCAAAAAAATCACTTTTTAGGTTCATTGTATATTTAATGAATCTGGTCTAGAAAGTGAATTTTTACTTATAAAATATCACAGAAGGAGTATTACCGAGAGTGAGGGTCATATGGGATACGACTTGATCAAGAAAATTTATAGGTTGATGAATTTGGAGTGCGATATCAAGGTAGTTCATTCATTTCGAAAAGTAAATCAATGTACATATGTGTTTACAAATTTAGGTTGTTCGTTGGATTACAATTTTCATAATTTTTTAGTCTTTTCCTACTCAAATTTGAGATCTTTTGTTAGCCGATACTTTAGGAATTACTACTAAACTCCGTTTAATTTTCGTGTAATTCTTCTCTTCGAACTTTAAACCCTCATTATTATAAAAAACACACATTTTTTTTAAAAATTAAAAACAAAAAATATATTTACAAAGGAAACAGAACCTTAAAAGTTTTTTTTACTCAAAAACAACAATATTCATTCATTCAAATTTATAGAAGAATACATCAATCAAAATCATTACATATTCAATTTCGTTAAAAACTAAAAAGGATGAATCTGCAAATAGATTCACAACATCCGAGTTAATAGCATAAAACGGCATATTGTCTATGACAAAGCATATAATTGATATGACAAATTTCAAATGTCCGGAATAATCATGTATTTGGGTCTACAACGTTGAAGATGTTAAAGTCATTGAATCTGCACTGAATTTGGATCGAAAAAACCCGCAAATCTGAACAAAACAAACACTGTACAAAGACGGGACAAACATCGTACTAAGATGGAAAATCAAAACAAAAACTCCGCACTACAACGGGATTAAAACAACACCAGAAGAAAAAAGCTCAAAAGAAAAACCTCGAATAAAAACTAAAAAATATGTGGATATCACTTATTTAAATAAAAAGAAACAAAAAACAAACAAGATGGGAAATTGATTCTAAATCACCCGTCTCTAATTGATAAACTAAGAAAGATCAACCAAGAAGCACTATATCACTATATGTTGCGGAAGCAGAGAAAGAAGGGAAAGAATTAGGGCTTCCTTATTAATCACTGCTTTTGAATACTGCATTTTAAAAGTCAAACAATTTAATGATTTATAAAAGTTGTTTTATAAATTTCAAATTGTGCTGAAAAATTGTTAGTAACTTCAACATTAAGGAGAGTGTATTGGATTGAGATTTTATAAGATAATTTTGGCAAAATAAAATCTTGATGATTTTATGAGATTTTGTTGGACTATATTGATTTTGTGAGATTTTAAAGACTTTTTTTACAAGATTTTTTTACAATCAAGATTTTTAACACATGATTTGAATGAATTTTGAGAGATTTTTTTCAAAAGACTTTTTACAATCAAGATTTCATAACACTTTATATATTAGAAAACTTTTGTATATTTGGAAAATTTTAAAAGAATCAATAAATTTTAATAAAAGAATTTTTTTTTTTGGAATGCAATAGACATTCCAAAAAAGAATCCATCAAAATCAGTAGACTTTTGAAGAGTTGAGATCCTCTCCATTTCTTATGTTTTCCATTTCTTCCATTACCAAAGTTTTTAAATATTTTGGGGTGTATAAATGACATTTGGACCCACTTGATGTCACATTTTTGCATTTATATTCCCAAAACTATATAATAATGGAGGAAATAGAAAGAATTGGAAATGAAGAGGATCCTAACTCACTTTTGAATACCAATAGACATTTTAAAAGTAGTAACAAATCTCAATTGAATACCAACGGATTTTGTTACCCTGAAAAGAAAAAAAAGCATGTTTGTCTTAATTTAATACCACAAAATTTACTGAACTTTTGTAAAAGTCTTGATTGAATACCTCAAGATTTTTTTGTCATAAAAAAGTCTTTTAAAATCTCATGAAATCCCAATCCAATACACCTCCTAATACTCATATTGAGGATTCAGTTTTTAATCCATTATTATTACTGATGATTGTAGATTTCAATTTAATTCTTACTTATTGTTGTTGGGGAATGGCATTTTTTAGTCTTTTCGTTTAAATTGGATCAATAAAAAGAAATAAACATCAGAAGCACCAGTGGTCTAGTGGTAGAATAGTACCCTGCCACGGTACAGACCCGGGTTCGATTCCCGGCTGGTGCAATTTTTTTTCCCAATTTTTTAAGATTTTCATTGCATATCTATGCCCCCTGTTCTACTACTAAATAATTTGTGATGGTTTAAAATAAAATAGCTTTGTGATATATCAAACGGAAAGCCATAAAGTATAAACAGCAAAAACTGAAACTAGCTTGAACATAAACAAGGACCAAAGAGAGGTTCAATTCCAATTTCCAACCATATTATCACAAACATTCAAATGTAAAAGGATAACAAAATGGTCCACAAGAACAGACATTATAAAAAACTACTAGTATAAACAAAAGGATCTTAATGAATATATTAATACAACATAACTTTAGAATTTATCTATAATTACACCATCTCTAGAAACCTCATAAGCTTCCCTTTTCCTTGTTTTCTTCATACCAGCAGTGAAGTGAAGCTTTGGTCCCTCAGATGAAATGGCGGTGACTTTCACCCACATCAACACTTTGGTCTTTATACCCTCTATGTCTACTAGCTTTCCTTTCTCCAAGTAACCAGAAACACTGGTCGTGAACCGCAAAACTGATGAATCTCTGTACCCTACTTCGCACACTTGAGGAATGTAAACAACAAGCTTTCTTGTTTCTTCATTGAATTCATAGTTTGTTGCATCACGCGGAAAGAGTCCTATTGGTAGATCATACTCCTTCAGCAACTCTGTTAATGGCTTTTGCATCTTTCCTGCAAAGTGATTCTTTACATGTTAGAGGGTAATATTGGAGTATGTTTGGAACTTCGGATTGGCTTATTTGAATCTATCAACTGATATAAGTACGTGTGACATTGTTTGCAAGAGCTTATGGAAACAACTTATGACATGTCTATAAGTTTTTTCAGCCTATTTCTATAAGCTCTCTCTGCTAACTTATCTGAAACCAAATTGACTGCCCGTTTGGATTGGCTTACATTTGAGCCTATGCGAAATAACTTATGTAAATAAATAAGCTTTTATGTATTATTATAAATTTTTCAAGGTAGTTTATGAGAAAACAACTTATAAAGATACAATTTTTGTCTGTGAAAACTTATGAATTAACATAAAAGTTTATTTAATCGCATAAGCTATTTTCATAAGCTAAAATATAAGCCAAATACAAACGGGCCCTTTATAGCTTACATGAGAAGGTATAGTTTACATATCAGCATTTATACAATAAGATGAGAAGAAATAGTTTATATATGAGCATTTATACGATAAGCACAGAATTAAATTGTTTATACAAACAAGGTAAGTTTATGTTTATAGTAAGAAGTGAGTAGAATAAGCCTGATTGAGGGTTAACATGTATTTAATCTGATTTTTTAGTAAGAAGTGATAGAACAAAGTAATCTGATTTAGAAACACAGAAATATAATAGAGAATTAGAGATTCGAACCTTTTAATTTGTTGACCAGCCATTTGGTTCCTCCTTCAATGCTGCTTGACAGTGACTAATAAAAACCAATGGAAATGTGTTAATATAAACATTAATCAAGCAATGAAATCTACTTTTTTTCGACATTTGCCACAGTACAATGGAAATATTTGCTTGTACTGTCTGTCAGGCGTTAGCACCAAAACTGATTATAATCATGAAATGAGATAATTACATCTCTCTACTGAACCACATATTGAGCAAAATTTTCTCAAATTGATACTAAAAGATAAACTTAACTTACACAAATGATATCAATTATCAATCACACAAGTTACATAGTTTCAAGAAACATAATATTACATAAATGGTATCAATCTATAAACAAAAGTTACAGAGCATCTTTATTCTTTACCTTCCTCTGTACATTCCCAACAAAATACTTTTACTTGCTTAGCCTAATTCTGATTTAATTTTATGTCCTTCCTCACTATAATAGAATTATCTGATTGATTTTCCAATGTTGGGATTAAACCATAATCATGTATCCAATGTTAAAGTCTCACATTTATTCTAGGCTTCCTGCTTTTTATTCACCAAAACCACATCTTATGCATTAAAAATTTGTCAATAACGCACAATCTCAAAGCTGCATATACACTTTTAGTATTTTGTATTTACAATATAATATTCTAATATCCTACAACAGAAGCAAAATATTTTACAAGTATAGAACACTTCTCACACATTCATAAACAATATCTCTTACAAACCAAATAAAATACAACCAATAAATGGGGAAAAATATTGAATTTGTCCATACGATCTTCTCCGAGATTGATGTCTAATACATCTCTCTTACGAGAAAACAAGAGAGCTAGGAAAACTAACTGGTTTTATAAATAAAGAACACAGTGTTCAACAAGCATAAATCAACCATCAGCTACAGGTAAATTCATTTGTGAATGTAAGAAAATAAATATCGTCACTCACAGTAACCAGCATCACTTGATGCATTTTATACAGTTACCAAACTCATGAACAGAATGATCAAGGTAACAGTTTGACTCAAAAGGTTAACCCTCTCTACTGATACATAAACCAAAAGCTACGCAACTTCATGCAACATTATGATAATAGTTTTTTATCACCCATTTTTAATCGATGTACCAATACTCCACATGTTTAAGCCACTAAATTGGCAGGCTTAAACACATGGCGTCATGGTACACAACGAAAAATCGGATGCAATGTTAGTTCCATCAAATTCGCATGATGCACAAAACTCCTAACACCACCTATTTACACCTTCTTCCCCCTCCTAAACCCAACCAAAACTACAAAATATCTTAATGATCTGAATTTCACAATCCTCCACCAAAATTTATTTTAAAAAAAGTTTTCACCTATGAAACTTAATATTCACATGTTTGTACCCTAGGAAAATCCATACATATCCGGATTTAATGATTCACTGTAGTGAAAAACATGCAGTTACAAGTGTTAATTACTTTTGTCTATAGACTTGAGATCAGTTGGCTCACATTACATATTTGCTAAATTATCTTTAAATGAACCAAGTCATTGGGCTTAAGTGGTTAATGAGCTTCACCAAATGACGGATCATTCAGGAGAACCCGAGTTTGGTTCCAGGGTGGAACAATGTCTTGATTCCAGGAGAACCTAAGAACTCTGGATTACTAGGGCCCACTTCCCCTATGAACCGTTAACCCTAGTAACCTCAAGGTACCGAGTTCAAATCCCGTCAGGGACAGTTGTAAATTGGCCATTAGTTGAGATCTTCCTGCAGTCACTATTTGACTGCGGGAATCAATTTCTGGACCAAGATCAACAACTGGATCATGAAGTTAATAGTGGAATCCGAATCCCAAAAGGACATGCCTATGTGTGTCTCATTCACATGAATAATCAAATAATTATACTCTTTTTATTTTAGAGAATCAACAATTCTTCTACCCTCTAACAGAAACCAAGAATCTTAAGCAATATATTACATTTGCATAGTATTGAATTACTCAAATAATCAAAAAAGAACAAATTGAAGTGAACAATTTAACAAACAAAAGGGGTTTTAGGGATTGAAAAAAGGAAGTACATACGTTGATATCATCACCGACAGAATTAAGCTCCTTGTTGGCTTTCTTGCTGAACCAGTAAGATCCGACCTTGTTCAATATCTGATCCATGTCGCCACACCAGATTCACCACCCTTTCTCTCTTCTGATTAAACAATTTTTTTATAAAATAAATAATAATATAATACTATATAAGTAAATTCTGACTAATCTTTCGGCTGGTTATGGACTCATGTGGCTTCGTTTTAAATATTTTCTTATGAAATTAATTATTTTATTTTTGTTTCATATAATTAATTCAAATTAAATATCTTATGGACACACATAAATAATAAATCTTTAATGTCTCATCAAAAATAAATCTTTAATGTGTTGACTAAAAAAAGTGTTGAAAAGTACCCTAAAAAACCTTTAGTTTTTTTTTCCCAAAAAAACCTTTAGGGTATGTATTGAATTGAGATTTTAAAGGATTTTAAAAAGTTTTTTTTATGATACAAAAGTCTTGTGATATTCAATCAAGACTTTTACAAAAGTCAAATAAACTATGTGGTATACAATCAAGACAATTAAGATTTTTTTTTCACGGCAACAAAATCTGCTGGTATTCAATTGAGATTTCTTACCACTTTTAAAATGTCTATTGGTATTCAAAAGTCTGCGGATTTTGATAGATTCTTCTTTGGAATTGATTTTGGCAGACTTTTTTTGTTAAAAATACACACAAAACATTCATTCAACAATCTCACTCCAACCCATGAGATTTTTTATAATCTTCCACGACTTTTTTTTCTCTCTTCATCTTCTGCAGAACAGGAATATTACCAAATTCTTTCTCTTACGATCTATTCACAATTAATTTTTCCTTTGAATGACATTCTATAGGCACTGGTTATTGCTGGAAATCGATTTTTTTTTTTATAATTCATTGATTCATGATTTCACTTTTTATAAGCTACGGAGGATGTATTGGATTGAGATTTTACGAGACAACTTTGGCAAAAAAAGTCTTAATGATTTTAAGATATTTTGTTGGACTATATTGATTTTGTGAGATTTTAAAGACTTTTTTTACAATACTTTTTTACAATCAAGATTTTTAACACATGATTTAAATGAATTTTGAGATATTATTTTCAAAAGACTTCTTACAATCAAAATTTCATAATACTTTATATATTAGGAAACTTTTGTATATTTGGAAAATTTTAAAAGAATCAATAAATTTTAATAAAAGAAATTATATTTTTTTAGGAATGCAAATATTTAAACAAAAAAATAAAAAATCCTTATTTTTTTTTACATGTTTCTAATCACCAATAAAAAGGTCACCACCACCACCACCATTGATGGGAAACAGAAGCAGATGTGAATGTGACGAAAAAAATTCGTTTACTGTAAAAAGTTGTAATAAATCAAAAGTTTGTAAAAAAGATGTAGAATTTGTTAAAATATTTTTTGCAAAAAAACATATTTGATAGGTAATGAAGAAGAAGTAGAAGAAGAAGAAGATCTGGTACAATGATGATGAAAGTAAAAAGTCTTGAAGAGTTTGAAAAAGTCTCAAAGCTTTTAGTGAGATTGTTGAAAAAGTGAACAAAAAGAAAAGAATAAGAAAACCAGTGATGATGAACCGAGAAAGTAATAAAGAAGAAGAAGAAAATTGATACAATGATGATGAAAGTAAAAAGTCTTTGAGAGTTCAAAAAAGACTGAAGACTTTTGGTGAGATTGTTGAAAAAGTCTATCAAGTATATTTTCAACTAAAAAGTCTCTCAAAATCCATTCCAAAGAAGAATCCATCAAAATCAGTAGAATTTTGAATACCAATAGACATTTTAAAAGTAGTAACAAATCTCAATTGAATACCAACGGATTTTGTTGCCCTGAAATAAAAATCATGTTTATCTTAATTGAATACCACAAGATTTATTGAACTTTTGTAAAAGTCTTGATTGAATACTTCAAGATTTTTTTGTCATAAAAAAGTCTTTTAAAATCTCATGAAATCTCAATCCATACTGGTTATTCATATGGTTTTTTCTTCATCGTTCATATATATATGCCACTTTAAAAAATCTGTAATATGATTTCTGTAACATAATTTTACAACTTTGAAAAATTCTGTAACATAATTTTGTAACTTTTTGCCACAAAAAAAAATGATTATGCAACTATTCAATTTTTTTTTATGATTCACAAAAAAAAAATGATTATGCAACTATTCAATTTTTTTTTTATGATTAATGGTTATTTTTTCATTATACCTGTTAATTTTTTTTTCAACGTTTATTCGTTTTTTTTTTTATTGATTTTTACATTTTTTTTGTTTAATATCCATTTATTTGATATTCATGATTGTTTGATTTTGTTAAGGAATGATTCTTTTTCATTGATTGATTCATTATTATTTTAGAAAATATTTATATTGAATTTATTGAGTCATTTAAATCTTAAAAGTCTATAAGACTATCTCCAATGATAGAGTACCTATTAGGTACTCATGGTACTTATTAGGTACTATCATTGGAACACAAAACATTTTAGTATCAAATAGGTACCACTTCTCAAATAAGCACTCTCTCACTCGTAGTACCTAATAGAATTTGTGGGACCCATTTATAAAGATGTAGAGTTATTGATGAGATGTGGAGTTATTTGTGGGACCGATTTAGATTTTTTTTAAGAAATGCTGGGTTTGAGTGATTGAGTGCTTATTAGGTACTATTATTAAAAAATTATAAATGAGTGATGTGTACACACGGGACCCACTTAAGTACCTAAAATTGGATTTCTCCATTGTGAATGCTCTAAGTAATTTGAAATCTTAAAAGTCTGTGCTATAAAGTCTCACAAATTTATGTGTTAAGAATCTTGATTGTAAAAAGACTTTCAAAAAAGTCTTCTAAAATCAATACAATCCCACAAAGTCATTTAAAATCTTCAAGACTTTTTTTTGCTAAAATTGTCTTGTAAAATCTTAATTAATACACCTAGTTTTTGTACTTTATTATTTTTTTGGAAAAGAGTTTTTGTACTTTATTAAATACTCAATTTATTAAGTCACTAGGTTTGGTCTAGTGGTGAGGGGTTTGGGTAGTATGTTATAGGTCTTGGGATCGATCCTCAGCTCATTGTAAAGCAAAAAAAATACTCAATTTATTAAATATTTATTTTTGGACAAAAAATCAAAATAAATTGAGTAAATAAAATATGTTTGGACAAAAATTATGATAATGTGAAGAAAAAGGCAAACAAACTTTTTTTATTTTTGAATTGTGAATGGCTGAATTATATTTCGATTGACTCCAAGAGAGTTAAACTCGACAATAGAGTCCATGAATGGGTATTTGTTGGATATGTAAACAAAACGGATGGATTTTATAATTAGGTTCCTTATAATTTAAACTTATCAAAGGACTTAATTTATATGGTTAAATCCTTTATTTATTAAAGCAAAATACATGCTAATCAAGTTTTCCCTCCTAATTTGTCCGTCTAAACAAATGGCATAATTGTAATTTTACTTTTATTTTCATACAATTATTTTCGCCCAAATAAATTCCCATTTATATTGAAATAACTTTTCCACTTCCATTTTATATTTCTAACTTAATAATGAATGCTAGCTAATTCTGTACCAAAAAACAAATATTAATTCCAATAATCATAAATTTTGTTACACCATAATTAATGCTCTGATTAAATGCCAATTCATTTTCAAATACTCCATAGTCCATCCTTTTTTGCGATAACCTTTTTCATTTTCTTCTAGATGTGATCTTTTTCACTTTTGAGCAAAAAAAAAAAAACACAAACCAAAATATTGCTTATTGCTTTTGTTCATTCCCTTCCATGTGTTCTTTTTATTTTCGTGTTTCACTTTTACTCCCTCTAATTATGGTCTAAGATATATGTTTTATTCAATCAACATAAAATATTGTTTTTTCTTATATTCAAAACAAAACTCATAAATATTTTTATCTCACTCCATTATACTAAACCAAAGTATTATTTTCAATTGTTTATACAAGGGTGCTGAGTAAATATTTTTTTGTGTTTCCCTTGATAATATCCTAGGCTTATGGAAACATTAGAGTTATTGAGTTAGTTGTCCTATTCCAACCAAAATGTTTTAACAATGTTTTGCCATTAAAACCATAAGCAAGGTAGTGCAAAAAAAAATTATACGATATTTTTTTTTCAAATGTTTAAGATCATTTTAGTTTACAATTTGATTAAATATTAATGGGTTTTATATATTGGTCTTTTATTTTTATTTTAAGTTGGTCCCTTAAGTTTAAAGAATTTCGATTTAGTCCGTTTAGTTAAATTTCGGTTTAAATCGTCCATGTAGCTAACAAATTTGTATGCATGGATAACTTAGGAGAGGGTGTCACATGAAAGTTTTAGATAAAATAAACTCAAAATTTAACAGAAAGTTAAGTTAGACGAAATTAACTCAAAATAAAAAGGACAAACTTAAATTGACATCAGTAACATTATGAACCAAATTGAAACATAAAATAAAGATAAGAGATCAAATATTAATTTAAAGGTTTAATTAGTATTTTGGTCCCTTAAATAATTTTTTGAATTCATATTGGTCTCTTAATTATTAAATGCTTCTCTTTGATCCCTTAAAAATATCTGTGTTTGTCACATTGATCCTTTATGTTAATTATTTGCAAAAACGTTAATTTTAGGATCAATATAAAACCTATTAAACTAGATAAAGGGCCAATATGAAACAAGAGTTGACAGTTTTTGCAAAAAGTTAATAGAAATGACCAATGTAAAAAATAGAAATATCTTTAAGGGAACAAAGAAACTTATAATCATTAAGGAATCAATGTGAAACCAACAAATCCTTGATTTATTAAAAAAAACACATTGCCACCACATTATGCCATCATCCCGCCCAAACTCTTCAGTTCTCTAAGGGTATGTATTTGGACTACTTTAGTCCAAATAAATGCATTGAAATCCGTGTTTTTCTCTCTTCTCATTTTCTTTCTCTCAAACCAAACACACCCTAATTAATTCTCAAAATTGATTATTTCTCATCATCCCGCCTCATTATGCCATCTTCACATTGCTGTTGATTATTTCTCTATTTAATTCTCAAAATTGGTGTATGCAGTTTCATTTTTTTTTCCTTCCAGACTTTTAAAAGGGAATATTTTAATATAATGAGTTCCAAAAAAAGTGAATTAATTGTGATATCTATTACAACCTAACAAGCAATCTACTTGCTTCTTTATTTGGCCCCGTTTGGCCTACTTATTTTCTACTTTTTTACTTCTCCTTAAAAGAAATAGAGAAGTACAAAATTGCATTAGACCCTATTTCTCCTTAAAATAATTAGAGAAATAAAGTAAAGAAGTAGAAAATAAGGAGAAGTTGGGTCAAACACAATTTTTTACCTATTTACTACTTTTAAGGAGAAGAAAAAAAATAGAAAATAAGTAGGGCCAAACGGACCCTTCGTCTTATTTTTTATTTGGTATACATATTGACAAAAAGAAGCACTTTTCTTTATATATAAGTCAATCTAATTTTTTCACTTCATTTAAGTCATTTTTCTTTATAACTTCATAAGCCAATCTAATTTTTTTTAGCTTTAAAAAAGTGTTTTTTTCTTTATATTCTTTAAAGATATTTTTTATGATAATTTAATTACAAATAGTAAAAGTTATTTCTTTAAAAGTTATTTTTTATGATATTCTTTACGAATTAGAATAGTGATTTTGACATTCAGTAACTTAAATGTTCATGTTAAAGATTTTAGCTTATTAAAAATCACTTTTTTTAAAAAAATATATCTCTCAAAATAATTTTTTATGAAAACTCATTTAAAAACTTCTTATTTTAAATATTTTTTCAAATTTTATGATCCAAAAAATTTGCAACAAAATGATATTTTAAGAGAAGTCACTATATCTGTCAAAAAAAAAAAAAAGAGAAGTCACTATAACAATTAATTTAAAAAAAAAAACAAACGGACCCTTATTATCTACAAGATAGGAGTATCAATTCTTTAGATTTGATAGACAAAAAAAACCAGGAAAACTGTGTCCACAAGGATCTAGGACCGGAAAGATGGTAACCATATTTTGCGGCGGTTATGTATCTTTTTTTATAAGTAGTGTTAAATAATTGTATTGGAATATCTTAAGGGTCCGTTTAAATTTGACTTATTTTTTAGTTTACGAAAATAATTTATGTAAATAAATAAATTTTTAACTTAATTTATAAATTTTCACTAACAAAAATTATGTCTTTATAAGATTTTTTTCATAAACTACAATAAAAAATAAATTAAATCATACATAAAAACTTATTTATTTACATAAACTGTTTCGCAAAAGCTAAAAAATATAATTGGTATACATAGCATAGTTTGCCCCGTGCAACGCACGGGTAGAAATACTAGTTTTAAATAAGTTGTTGATGTGAACTCAGCCTCCTGAATAAAAAATAAATAAATTGTTTTGTTCGAATGGGTGGAGCATATTCGTGGCGGCTATTTTCATCCATTACATTTGTAACATCCCAATTTTTATTATTAGAATATTTATTTATTGTGGCGCGTAACTTCCGTAATTGAATATTTTGGTATTCATGAGTTTATACTTAAGCTAGTAATTAGAGTAATTAATAGATAGATGATAATTTTTTTTAATGGGCCAAATTAGTTAATAGAAGAATAAAAATAAAATCATTTGGGCTTTACTCCAATTGGAGTCACTTGAGAGTAATGGAATAATGAAACAAATTGGTGTATGAGTAGTAACCTTAAGTGCCATATTTATAAGAATGAATAGTAGTGTGTTCACCAAAATTGTTAGAACAGTAGCCGCCCTACTTCACCTACTTCACCCTTTCTCTGCATATTTTCCTTTTCTACCTAATATATAGTACCAATCCCAAACATTGTAAGGTTAATGAGAGAAAGCCTTGAAGGGAGAAAAGAAAGAAAGAAGAAAAGAACCAAGAGAAGGAAGTAGATGGGAAGAGGATGAGAACTCAAGCAAGCTAGGATTTCCTTTAATTAAGGTATGAGGGTAGTTTTATAATCTTTGAGATGAATTAATGGAGAGGAGAGAAGTATTCTTCTCTAGCCCAAACTCTTCTCATCTCTTTTTCATTTTTGGGTATGTTATGGGATTTTGGGAATGTGTAGATTTTGAATCTTTATGTTATAATAAGTGATTATGCATATTTGTTCATGATTTAGAAATGAGAAGCTGTGATAAAAATTAGTACTTTGTAAGTTGTTGTTGATTATTTGAAGGTTGTTGATAAATTCATGAAAATGATGAATAATCCATGAAAAATGATTATGTTTGAGTAATTTATGTTGATTTAAGTTGTTTTAAATAAGCTATAAGTGTAGTAATATTTAAATATGAATTCTAGACTGTTTTAAGTGATTATTAGCAGCTTATAAGTGCTTATTTGGACCAAAATCGAGTCAAAACGTGTTCTGCAGAATTCTGCAGAATGAATAGTGCATTTGCGACGCACTTGGCCGACGCTAATCTGCAACTCTGTTCTGTTGACCAATCGTTGACTTTTGTTGACTTATTTAGCCGGAACCCATCTTGTCCAGTTTTTCGCGTAGATTCCGATTCCGGTGTCCATTTTCTGAGATTATGTTTGGATGATGATGTTGCTTATATTTTTGGCATTATTTTAGTTTAAATTAACTTTCGTATGCTTAATTAATTGGAATTGATGAACCCTTGAATGGTGTGTGACTTTAGTGTCTTGTGAATGAATATGTTGTTGATTAATGATGATGGCTAGGTTGTTGATAGATGATGATAATCATGATGTTGATTATTGATGATGTATTATGATTATATTGATGAATTATTGATGAATAAATCTTATTGAAGATTAGTGTGATTATGTGATGATTTATGATGTTGAATTATTGATGATGATTTATCATCAGTAGATGTATTCTAAAGACGATGATTTAGAATATTTGGATTATGCTATCCATATTATGTCGATGTTATAGTTGAGATAAAACCATATGTTTGGTATATGCACATTCATGCATTCATAAGTTGTGTCTATTGATGGGTATTCTAGAGACGATGATCTAGTTTACTGTTGTTTTAGAGACGATGATCTAAAACATTTGGAATGAGTTTTCCAAAATTATGATGATGGGTACCACATGCATATAGATACGTCTAGAGGACATTACATCTAATTGCATTAAGAATTATGTGATATTCTTACTTGATGAATGGTAATTGACATCGTTATGTTTACCTTTATATCTGATACTTGTCTGAACATATTTGTTATATGTCTGAAATGTCTGATACATATTGGTATGTGCTTATCATGTTGAATAATTGTATGAGATGAATTTATTCATTTGTTTGACTTTATTTAGGTTTCTGATATACCTTATGTTAGTCACTATTTATGGTTATATTATCTAACCCTCTGTTTTGTGTACTTGCTGAACCGTTGGGGGTTCAGGTTTCTCAGGTTATGAGTTTGTGGTCGAGTCGTCGGTGAAGCTCCGCTCTGATTATGACATGGGGAATGGTTTATTGAGTCTTGTACTTGTATTCTTATTTTATTGTAAATGTATTATTTTAGAAAACAATTTTTATTAAGCGAGGTTTATGCTAATTAGCAATGTTTTGAAGTATGTAATATCTAAAACCACTATTTTATATTTTATCTACGACTTCGAGTCGTTTTAATTTTATTATCCGCTGCGTATTTTGAAAAGAATTTTCTATAGTTAGATTTATTTAAATATTGGTATTGGGTGTTACAACATTTGCCTATAAATAAAAAATAAATAAAATAAATAAATAAAAAGAGAAGAGAAGGAAAAATAAACTTGTATTTAGTGTTGTAAAAGAGAAGAAAAATAATGGAAGAGATAAAGTTTGAGTTTTATTTGGTGACCAGGATAAGTTTGGTGAGATGGTTTAATCTAAGAGTTTTACTTTTTTCATTTGGAGATGAACTTATATAAATATTATTACTTATGACAATTTTGGTACACTTGTTCAAAGACTTCAATCCTCATTCGAAGAATTAAAATCTTAGATCATGACTTTGTATCACATTGATACAAACTCAAATATTATGTAACCAGCCTATTAGTGGTAATAACTTGTTAACCAGACAATGAAGTGCGAAGAAGTCTTTCTAGGATTAGAAGGCACGAAAATCCGGATGAAGATTCAGTAGGCGGGAAGTCTTCCCGTTTAGGAAGCATCAATCTAAGATATAATCTTATCTTAATAATTGCAATTAGTTGAATTATAATTGAGGAAGTCCTACAATGGTTAGAGAACAAAATCACTCTTATGGGGTGGATCACACTAACTACCAATTAATTAGAATAGTGAACTAGGAGAATAGATTCTCTCAATTTTATTTTCCTTGATTGTTTCAATTTCTACCTTTTAATTCACCTTTTTTTCTATTTTTCTTTTCTCTCTCCTCAAAAATCAATGGTTAAGATTCAACTATTTTCCTCAAATAATGGAGAGAACCCATTCTCGTGAACTAATATAAAAAATTGTTGTCTCTTTTGTTCTTTCTCTCTTTACTTTGTTTATATTATTTATAATTTAACTTCAACTCTATTTTGTTTGTGTTTAAAAAAAGTTAAGTGATTTGATAAAGAAATTAACTTTTAACTAACCATTTTAAAAAGACATTAAAAACGGTGAACACAATTCAACCTCTCCCTTTAAATAATTTAGAGAGTTAAATGATACTAGATAGTTTACACAATCCCTCCGTGACAATATATAAGCAAAAATTAATTTTTTAGATTCATTACATATTTAATGTATCTGTCCTATAATATAGACCAGATACATTAAATATACAATGAACCTAAAAATGTGACTTTTGCTTATATATTGTCATAGAGAGTGTACTAGTGTATTTAGATGGAGGTATGACACTTGAAATATGTCCCATAATATAACATCTTTGAGCAACCACAAAAATGAATTTAATACTCCCTCTGGTCTTTTGGAAAAAAAAATTGATCATTTTTATAAAAAACACTTTTTAAATTTATTCTTTATTAAATAGATAATCTCTTATATATCCTTATTAAATTATATAAAATGCAACATATTTTAATGTTATGCATTAATTACACATACACATTCCCAATGTTAGTTTTGGAATAATACATACTCCCTCCGTTTCAATTTGATTGACACAGTTGACTGTTGTGCACTATTTACACATGTTGCTTTGACCTTATTTTTCTACTAATAAACAAAAATAAATATTAGCATATAAGATGTTGTTTGATTCGTCTCGATGAATATTTTTAAAATATCAAATTTTTATAATTTTTACTATTATACAATTAAAAATATTAATAGTCAAAGTTATGTATCGGCATGCGTAAAAGGGGTGGCAAAGTGGGCATGCCCGCCCCGTTTAGGCCCGCTCCGTTTAAGCCCGCCCAAAAGCGAGGCGGAGCAACTTAGGTGTCCGGGTTCAACAACTCAAGCCCGCCCGTTTATTGGCGAGTTGGCGGGCCGGCCCGCCAAATACTTTTTTTTTTTAATAGTTTGAATTATAACTTCACAATTCTTACCTCCTAGTTGATGTTAAAAAAAATACTAGCAGATTGCATTGAGAGAAGATTGTGAAGTTAAGCAGGTTGAATTATAACTTCACAATTCCTTAAAATTCTTACCTCCTATTTTTAAACTAACAGAAAATAGGGATAATTAAGAGTTGAGAGAAGATTGCAACAGAGAATAGGGATAATTAAACTAACAGAAACATTAATTAAGTTAATAAGTAATTCCTTACAATTACCCTTAATTAAACTAACACTTACAATTACCCTTAATTAAACTAACAGAAACATCAACTAAGTTAATAAGTAATTCAGTACAATATAAGATAAAAAGATAAATACTAGCATAAAGGGAGCACGACGGCGGATGAAATGAATGAATGAAACAAACAACCCTAATTTTGGCAGAAAAAGAAACGTGAAGTTTTATATGAGAGAAAAATATTATTGTATTGAGATTTGGGCTCCTTATTCCAAGCCCAATTTTCAGTAAAATTAAAAAAATATAAAAAATTAAAAAGCTCGCGGGCTAACCCGCCCCGCCCCACTCCCCCTCGATTTTTAGGCGGGGGCGGGCCACCTTAAGGTAGCGAGCCGAAAACCTCAGTCCGGCCCGCAAAAAATGGTGGGTCAAACGGGTCGGCCCGGCGGGCCCGGCCCGTTTTGCCACCCCTACGTGAAATAATCAACTGTGTCAATCAAATTGGGACGGAGGGAGTAACATTTTAGAATTTTTAATAAAAAAAATAAGCCTCCTTGGTATTTGTATTTTTCTCATGTGTTCCTTATATATAGGATCGAAGGGAGTACCACATTTTCACCTAAAACTTTAAGACATTATATTTATGTGTCATCTCATTTATATCAATTTTTTCAATCAATGTGTGAAACTTAACTCACATTTAATAGATCTCAACGCATAAGATAATCAGTTTTGTGAATGGGAGATGAAGCACGGATTTGATCACAATATTTTCCATCACTTATGTATTATTACTTCCGCCCCTAATTATAAGACCTTGTTTGACCACTACACGTACGCCAATGGACAATTTTGATCACTGATATCTTTAATTGTATGTAAGTAAAAATTATAAAAATTAAATATCTTGAAAATACTCATCAAAACAAATTGAACAAGATCTTATATGCTAATATTTACATTTATATATTATTAATAAAATACGGTCAAAATAAGATAAATGAATAGTACATTTTTGTCAAACATGATCTTATAATTAGGGACAAATGTAGTATATTGGATCAATTGGATTAATTCAACAAAGAAAAAGAATAAGAACTTTCATTTTCTTAGAAAATGAGGAAATATTGAATAATATAAGGGGCTGCTTTCAATTGACAATAAAAAACAGGCAAGTTGTTTTTATCAAAAATAAAATAAAATGCAAGTTGTCGTCTTTTTAAAAACAAAAAAAGAGGAAAAAATAAAGAGAGCATGCGACTAGAAGAATATCTGATTAAGACTTTTACTAAAAATAAAAGGAATATCTTATGATGAATTTGCCAGCAATATGATTACTCCATTCATTTTATGTATGAGAAAATATTTGGGTTCCTTATTTTCTTTTATAAATAAAATAAAATTTGGGTTAGTATGGTTTGATCCTATGTTGCATGGGTACTCCATTTTAGACCGAGTACCGGTACCGGGTACGTACCGGGTACCGGTACGCGTATGGTACTCCCCCGGTACGCACCGACGCCGTACCTATTTTTTTGTTTTTTGCAACAGGTACACGCGTGGTACACCTGTGGTACTCATGTGGTACACCAATTCAAAAAAACACGATTTTTTTTCTCCTTTTTCTTTTATTATTAGTTTTTTTTATAGGAAGATTTACGTTTTTTATTTGTTTATAATATAAAGTAGCAATTATTGCTAAAAAACAATAACAAAGTAGCCGCCGGAATTATTCACTCATTCGTTGAAAAGGAATAGACTAAATTCAAAGAGAGATGAAGATCTAGTTTTTATTCATACCAATCTTCGTCTTCTCTCAAGAAAGAGAAATATTAATACTTATAATGAAAGTGCAACAAAAATGTGGGATATTCGTAGAGATGAATGAGATTTATTTAATATATAGTTGATATTCTTGAAATTGCTAGTCTTTCTCGCGGTGAACCTAACTAGAGGTAACTCTTTTTAGTGATGATGAAGAGGGAAATAATTGACTTTTTTTGAGCTAATTGGTTTTTAATTTCATATTTTGATGTTTCAAACAATTTAAATTACATTTAAAGTGTGTTGTGATATTTTTTATGTTTAATTATTTGTTTTAACAATATAACTATATTATTTGATATATATAATTATATTTTTAAAAAAATTATAGGGACGTACCCGTACCTTAGTTTTTCTAAAAATGACGTACCCCGTACCGGTAGCGGTATCGGATACCGGTACCGTACCCGCACCCGGGCAACATATTTGATCTCATAGTAAGATGTCAGAAATTTTAGATTCTATGAGGTACCAAGTTTAACCCCTACGGTGTTTTGGAGGAGAAGATAAATATAAATACTATTTTTTTAAAAGTTCTTTGAGTTATAAGATTTGGGTACAATAATTCACAAATAAAGCTAAATTATAGAGCATTATAAGTAGGTTGATCCGACTATTTGGATGTCCGAGTTTAAATGTTAAAAATATAATAGACCTTTGATATATAAAAAATATACAATTTTTTTTTAAAGAAATCTTTATTCAAATTGTAAATAATGAAAAAAAAAATAGTTACTCTTGTAAAAAACATACAAAATATTCATATTACAATAGATAACAACAAAATACTTTTTAGCCACATAAAAAAATCTCCCTTATAGCAGAGCTTTCGAAGTAAACTCATCAATTATATCTTCTTATTGTAATTTTTTTGTTGGTCATTTTATGTTATTTTCCTAAAGTTTTTTTTTTATTTACAATGAGTTGGGAATTTTTTTTCTAAAGTTTTAGCCACTCTGAATTGAACCTTTTAAATTATTTTTTATCGATAAATTAAAATAATATTGAGCCTTTTAATTTTATTCTATTTTATTTTTTTTATCAACCTTTTTATATTTTATTAATGATCTACTACGATATAATTTTTTTAAAGACTCTAAAAATGAAGGCCCAGCTATATATAACATATTTTGCTGTTGTTAAGAAGTCTCACATTAGATGTAAGTTGAATTGGATAAGAATTTATAAGTAAGACACAATTCTCACCTTACAAACCGATTTTGTAGGATGAGTAAGGCTCAACTCTGAATTCTAATATGGTATGAGAGTCTCTCCACGATCCGATGGACCACCTGTTATCGGGTTTCTGATATCAGGTCACCTACCGTTTATATCCATGCACCAAGCTGAATAATGCTGGGTATAAGGGGGATGTTAAGAAGTTTCATATCGGTTGCGAGATGACTTGAATGTGTGTTTATAAGTGAGGGCAATTCTCACCTTACAAGCCGATTTTGTAGGGTTAACGTAGCTTTATTTTGTATATATATATATATATATATATATATATATATATATATATATAAAAGAATGTTTTGTTTTTCAAGTACGCGAGTTCGAATCTTGGATATTGAACATGATTTTTTTTAAAAGAAAAAAGAATAAAAAATCAAAAGTTGGGGACAAAGGTTTGTAGAACTCGCGACCTCAATATATAAAAGCACATTACCTGCTAAGAACCACCAGGCTATACGCATCACTTTGTGAATTCTTGTGTGCAATATAGTAGTACATAGGTTTAATTTTAGGAAAATGCTAAGTATAGCGAATACGCGACTCACGAAGTTAGTACGAATTACGTGTCACAATGCAACTGCCGTTTCTCTCTCTTATTTATTTTCATTTTTTTTCTTCCTCAACAGTCAACACTTGCACCTTCGCTTCCATGGCATAGTATAAGATGATCTGATCAAAATAGAACATATAGATCCCTCATTTTCTACCTCCAAAGAAAGACACCATACATAGGTTTCAACAATCAATTTCCTCATTTCTTCACGGCAACGTTGATGCTATTTAGATTTCTAACAATTTTTTTACAGCTCTCTAGTTACAGGTTTGAAGAAAATCACAGTGTGCATACATGATTATGTAGTACAATTTGCTAAATTTTTTTTCCTCTTTTAATTTCTCCATTTAAAAAGAACATTCTTGATAGTGAAGATGGTTGACGGCGATGGCGGTTACTGTTTGCTTTTGCAGTATGTGAAATATTTTATTGCAATTTTTTATTATTAAAAGGAAAACCAATAAATAGTGGGTTTGTGAGTAGATAACTTTAAAGAAGGTAAAAAAGGTATTTCAAGTCCACATACGCGTTCGTGAAATTTTCGTGGCGATGATCTTTTCGCTATATATAGCATTACTCTTAATTTTATATAAATACCAAAGATATTAAAGTAATTTATCATTTTTTTGAGAGTGAGCCTCCTCTGCTTATAGTCATATGAATAAAAAAGAACAACATAATTTATCAGAAAACCTAACGTGGCATCAAATGAATATAGTTCAAAGATGAATTTTACTAGGCTTAATAAATATATTTTAATAAAATAGTACATTTTACTTCAATGTTTATAATTATTTTTAGGCTTAAATGCAGTTTTGGTCCCCAAAGTTTCACAATTGCTTGATTTTGACCCCCCACATTTCAATTGCTTGATTTCAACTCCTGAGTTTCACAATTGCTTGATTTTAGTCCTCCAGGTTTCAATTGCTCGATTTTGGCCCCCCAAGTTTATCCCCTTTTGCATTTGCTAGCCCCCCGTTGACTTTTTTGACTAAAAATTGCTTATGTGACATTTTTAAAATAAAATTAAAATATGTTTTAATTAAAAAATAATAATATTTGCTTTTATAAAAATGTATTAAAAATTGTTTTTTTTAATAAAAGGTTTAATAATTCTTTTTTATTTTAAAAAAAGTTTACAAAGTTTTTAAAAAATAGTTCATAATTTTTTTTTACTTTTTTATATAATAAAATTATTTTATAAACTACATATAATAAAAAAAATATTTTATAATTTAGTTTTTAAAAAACAATTTGTAATTTATTTATATATTTTTAAATACTTATTTAATTTTTAAATGCCACATAACTAATTTTTAATCAAAAAATTCAACGAGGGGCTAGCAAATGAAAAAAGGGGTAAATTTGGAGCGCCAAAATCGAGCAATTGAAACTTTGAGGGCTAAAATCAAGCAATTGTGAAACTTAGGGGATTAAAATCAAGCAATTGAAATGTGGGGGGCTAAAATCAAGCAAGTGTGAAACTTTGGGGGCCAAAACTGCATTTAAGCCTTATTTTTATTAAATATAAGAAGCTTTGCATTATTTTCTAGAACACTATATTATTATTAGATGAAATAAAAAAACTAACGAGGTGAATTGTTCACGTTCATGGTCCCACTACATTGCATGGTAGCTATATGTTGATATCAATTTCTTCTCACGTGCACAAAAATTTGGGTCAAAGAGTTAAATTGACCAACCCCAATTGGGGCATGGTGATGATCACGCACTAAGAGAGACTTTTGTTTTTTTGGTGGAAGAGAGACTTTAAAGTTATGAACAAAGGAAAAAACCTATGTCAAGATAAAAGAGTTTTTGGCTCTTCTCACATTAAAGTTATCATCTCTTGCAAATTGATAGATGAGGGCAATGGGGCTGCTTTGAACATTGGAAAAAAAATGGTATGCGACTAATGCATATGGGGGTTGTGGGGTGGGTAGGAGCATGCATATATGTCACATGATATCATAGCTTACGATCTATATCATGCAAGTTGATCATTCATTTTTTCTTTTTATGAAACAAGTTGATTATTCATTGCTATAAGTCTTTCCTTAGATGGCATAGCGTATCATTATATTGGACCCTTCTTGGATACACACAATTTATGATCAATACAATACTTTCTCAAGTTGCAATTAAAAACAAAATTAATAAAATGTTTACACCAAAAAAGTTTAATAAAATGACCTAGACTTATACCACAGGACAAACTAATATTCCAATTTTAATTGAGAGAGGAGAGAATTTACCAAAAACCAAAATAAATATTTTTTTTCTATAAGTTAAGAGTATTATCATGCACATGACTTTGTTGGCGCAGCAGAAGCAAGAGTTTGCTTGGTTCAGAGGATGCACGGTTCAGAGGTTGTGTTGCCTCTGACTCTGATGCGCTTCAGAGGATGGATTGCAGGCAAGCTCAGCAGGCACGCAGGCTTGACCTTGGGCACACTAGCAGTTTTGCAGAAACTGCTATATACAAGATGAACAAGTTTCTTGATGAAATTGATTAACACTGAACATGAAAGACTTAGGGAAATAGAGAGTTTATTCTTCCTTAATGGGCCAAAAATTGAATTGATTACAATATAATGCACTAGTTGCACTTTATATAGGGTGGCTTATGCAACAAGCCAGCTCATCCCTTAGGCCTAAACTAATTCCCTAACTACTTAGTTAGTTACTAACAAACTTTAACTAACAAGTTGGTTGTAACTAACTCTAACAACACCTAAAAAAACAAATTTCAAGATGAATTAACCACTTTCTTAACACTCCTCCTTAATTCATGCTTGAATTGCAAACAACCAGTCCTAAGCTCCTCCTTAAAAACTCAAACCTGTCAAGCTTCACAGCCTTTGTAAAACCATCTGCAAGCTGTACTTCAGTTGGACAATACTGCACTTCAATCATTCCATTTGTCACTTGTTCCCTAATGAAATGAAATCTGGTAGCAATGTGCTTGCTCCTGCCATGTGAAATTGGATTTTTAGCAAGACTTATAGCAGACTTGTTATCAATCCTTAGGATTAGAGACTTCACTGGTTCACACTTGATTTCTATCATCACTGAATTCAACCAAATTGCTTGACATGCTGCAAAGGTGCCTGCTATATACTCAGCTTCACAAGATGAGAGAGCAGTCACAGCTTGTTTCTTTGTACACCAAGAGATTGCAGCATTATTGAACTTGAAAACATACCCTGATGTGCTCCTCCTATCAGTTATGTCTCCACACCAATCACTATCAGAATACCCTATCAAAGTACTCCCTGCACTGTTTGTACCAATAGGGAATAGCAAGCCAATTTCCAAAGTACCTTTGAGATATCTGAGGATTCTCTTAGCAGCTATCATGTGTGACTTCCTTGGATCATGCATAAATCTGCTGATAACACTCACAGCATAGCATATATCAGGCCTACTGTTGCACACATACCTCAATGAGCCAACTATTTGTCTGAACACAGTTGGATCAACCTTCTCTTCATCTGAGCACTCATCAATTTTTGTATTTGTCTCTGATGGATTTGACAATGGATTGCAGCTTTCCATTTCAAATTTATCAAGCAATTCACCAATATACTTCTGCTGGTGCATTACTATACCATCTCCTCTTCTCATAAATTCCATTCCTAGAAAGAATGAAAGTTCACCAAGATCAAACATTTCAAATTCACTTTTGAGCTTATCTTTCACTTTTGCAATTTCTGCAATTCTACTTCCAGTTATGAGCAAATCATCAACATATAAGCAGATTATGACAACATCTTCATCTTTAGGGCAATGTACATATACACCAAACTCAACAGCACACTTTTTAAACCCTATCTGAATCAGAAAGTCATCAATCCTTTTGTTCCATGCTCTAGGAGCCTGTTTCAAGCCATAAAGTGCCTTATACAGCTTATACACCATTGATTCTTTTCCATTTATTTCAAAACCTGGAGGTTGTGACACATACACTTCCTCATCAAGTGGACCATTCAGAAATGCTGATTTCACATCCAGATGGTACAAGCTCCATTTGTTCTTACAGGCCAATGCTACAACCAATCTCACAGTTTCTATTCTAGCAACTGGTGCAAACACTTCATTGTAGTCAATTCCATGTTTCTGTAAGAATCCTCTAGAAACTAACCTTGCTTTGTGCTTTGAAATTGTGCCATCAGGGTTCAATTTCACTTTGAACACCCATTTCACATCAATCTTCTTTTTCTTGTCTGGCAAGTCAACTAGCTTCCAGGTCTGGTTTTTCTCAATTGACCTCAGCTCTTCTTCCATTGCCTTCTTCCACACATTACTTTTCAAAGCATCTCTGTAGTTCAATGGTTCAGAATCAGCTAGTAATGCAAAGTGAATGAGATCACCCTCATCATTCACTGCATTGTCTTGAGTAACTTCACAATCATTCAATCTAGCTGGTACACGTTTGGTTCTTTGAGTCCTTGCAATCATATGAATTCTGTCATCATCATCACTGGATAAATTCATATTACCATCATTATCTGTACCTTGATTCTGAATAGTTTCAGCAGCAGGTTCACCTTCATCAACTCCATCAGATTCATCACTTGAACTTGGATAAATGAAGGTTGACTGCAATTCACTATTGTACACTGGTTCCTTCTCCCATTTCCATTTCTCTTCTTCATTCACAATTACATCTCTGCTAATGTGAACCTTCTGAGTAACTGGATTGTATAGCTTGTAGGCACCAGTTGGATGATATCCTATGAGTATCATTATTTCACTTTTATCCTCAAGTTTGGTTCTTCTAGCATCTGGTACATGCTTATAGCATAATGAGCCAAAAACCTTGAGGTGTTTCACACTTGGCTTCCTCCCACACCAAGCTTCCTCTGGCACAACTTTCAGTTTCTTAGTAGGACATTTGTTCAGAATGTAGGCTGCAGTAAGTACTGCTTCACCCCAGAACTTGTGTGGCAAATTCTTCTGCTTAATCATGCTCCTTGCCATATCTAACAATGTTCTGTTTCTTCTTTCAGCTAGTCCATTGTGCTGTGGTGTGTATGGAGCAGTAACTTCATGTGTAATGCCTTGATTAGTACTGAAGTTCTCAAACTCTCTTGAGGTATACTCTCCACCACCATATGTTCTCAAAATCTTAATTGATTTCTCACTTTCTTTTTCAATCAAGACTTTAAACTTCTTAAACACTTCTAAAGCTTCACTCTTTAGCTTCAAAGTGTATAACCAGATCATTCTGCTATATTCATCAACAAATGTGATGAAATACTTGCTTCCCCCTAATGAAGCAGCTTCAAATGGACCACAGATGTCACTATGAATCACTTGCAATATACCACTAGCTCTCTTGGGCATTTTAGCTACAAAAGGTTTTCTATTGTGCTTACTCTTCACACATATCTCACATATGGACTTCTTAGTCTTAAACTTAGGCAGGCCATACACCAATACCTTAGAATTTAAATCACTGAGGCTTCTATAGTTCAAGTGTCCATACCTTTTGTGCCAAAGTGCTTCAACCTCATCAATCACTGTGGTAGACATGCACATCATATCTACACTTGAGATTTTACACCTGTAGGTTCTGTTGTTTGACAAGCTGCACATCAGAACCAAGTTCTTCATTTTGTCAAACAGCTTCAGTGCATTGTCCTCCATACTTACAGAGAACCCTCTTTGCACTAATTGACCTAAACTGAGCAAATTGCAATTCATACTAGGGACATATAACACTTCAGAGATGATCACTTTACCTCCCTTCTTACTTTTGATCACTATGTTACCAATACCTTCAGCAGCAAGCTTTCTCCCATCTGTTAGTTTTATACTAGACCTTTTGTTTGCATCAAAATTGGTTAACCATTCTCTATGTGGTGTCATATGATTTGAACACCCTGAATCAAGAAACCATTCTTCATTCTTCTCACACTCATCCCCTATAGTAGCCATCATCAAGACTGACTTTACATCACTTTCTTCTGCAACATTAGCCTCTTGTTGATCTTTCTTGTACCAACACTCATCTGCAAAATGGCCAAGCTTCTCACAATTGTAGCATTTCACCTTGCTTTTATCAAAGTTCTTCTTTTTGTTTTTACCTTTGGCAAAACCTCCTCCTTTAGAGGACTCAGCTTTGTCATCAGTTTTTGAACTCTGATCTTTAAGCCACTTTGGTTTATCTTTGCCTTTCTTTTTGTAGTTCTTGCCATTTTCTTCTTTCTTGTTGGTTTGAGCTTGCAAGGCTTGTTGTTCTTTCTTTTCTGAACCTCTACTGAGAACTTTAATCTCATGTGCTTCCAAAGCACTTTGTAATTCTTCAATTTTCATAGTAGCTGTATCTTTCACATACTCTATAGCTATTACCACATTATCAAAGTTTGGAGTTAAGGATCTAAGCACTTTCTCTACTACCATTTCATCAGTGACAGTCTCTCCACAGTTTTGCATTTGATGTACAAGTGCAAGAAGTTTTGAGAAGAAATCACTTACTTTTTGATCCTCTTCCATCACCATAGACTCATATTGCCTCCTAAAGGCCTGCAATTTCACCTTCTTGACCTTGGTTCCACCATCGTGGTAACCCTCGAGTATATCCCAAGCTTCTTTGGACTTAGTTGATTTTGAAATCTTTTCAAAATGCTGTGCATCACAATTCTGCTGGATATAGAACAAAGCCTTGCAGTCTTTTTTCTTGTTTTCTTTGTATGTATTTCTCTGATCATTAGTTGGATTTGCTCCCAACTCATCGTATCCATTCACCACTACCTCAAGACACTCTTGTGCTCCAAATAAGGACTTCATCACTGCACTCCATCTATCCCAATTCTTTCCATCAAGAATCAGAATGTTTGTACCAAAACCTTGGGTGTTCATCTTGAATTTTCAAGAAATCAATCTACACAGCTTCACTTTGTGTTTCTCCACTTGATTCCTTCACAATTCACTCTTGTTACCTGTGATTGAACCAGGCTCTTGATGCCAATTGTTGGCGCAGCGGAAGCAAGAGTTTGCTTGGTTCAGAGGATGCACGGTTCAGAGGTTGTGTTGCCTCTGACTCTGATGCGCTTCAGAGGATGGATTGTAGGCAAGCTCAGCAGGCACGCAGGCTTGACCTTGGGCACACTAGCAGTTTTGCAGAAACTGCTATATACAAGATGAACAAGTTTCTTGATGAAATTGATTAACACTGAACATGAAAGACTTAGGGAAATAGAGAGTTTATTCTTCCTTAATGGGCCAAAAATTGAATTGATTACAATATAATGCACTAGTTGCACTTTATATAGGGTGGCTTATGCAACAAGCCAGCTCATCCCTTAGGCCTAAACTAATTCCCTAACTACTTAGTTAGTTACTAACAAACTTTAACTAACAAGTTGGTTGTAACTAACTCTAACAACACCTAAAAAAACAAATTTCAAGATGAATTAACCACTTTCTTAACAGACTTGACATTTCAACTAAAAAGAAAAAAACAAGAACCAGTTGAAACAACACATGTGGATCCACGCTAGTAAATTCACACAAAAGCGTAGGTCAATCCAAAAGGGAAATTACAAACAATTAGAACAACAGACACATGTCTTAATTCTAACAAGCACAAATCATAGGTCTACATTCTCGTGAATGAATTGACCGTCAACACAGAACATGTACAAGAAACAACAATTCCATGCAACAACAACAAGCAAAACAACTCTTTCGAGCCAAGCTGGCAAACATCAAACAGATAGAATGACAAGGATATCAAACCAGTCCTAAATCAATCACGAGAACTAATACATATATTAAGTCGACACTGGTTCGGAGGAGGCAAACCTTAAACCTTAGCCAAGTACAAGAAGAAAAGTTCTTCCACTTCTCCTCCTGTTCAGGTCCCATTTTCTCCTCCTCTTTTTAGGTACACAAGTGTCAACCCTTCCATCCTAGTGGTAGATTTTTCTGGAAAGGATCCCCTCATGATTTTGGGGGGAGTTCGACTTTGGGGTTCTCCTCGCAAGAGTCGCCGAGAAGGGAAGGATGTGGTTGGTGAATGTGACTGTGAGGCAGGACCCAATAATAAGAGTTCTTAGGGCCTTTGTTGGTGGTGCTCTGCTCTCTTCTTTAACTAGTGTAGTTTTCTCTATTCCAATAATTGGGATTTTGGTCAAAATATCAAATTGCTGATTTGGCATGTGAGTCGTGGAGGCAAAATTTCAATTTGATGTTTTAAAGATAATAAATATGTTAATTTTATTTTAAGTGAATTCTGATCATTTTGTGATCTAACAAGTACTCTTGAGTGATTAAATTAGACAGAGACAAAAGCTCATTCATTATATATCACTCTCTTTGAAATTAATGTTAATAACGACAACTTATGAGAATGATCAAAGAACACTTAATTTCATTACAACTGAGCAAGTGACAAAGAAGCATTGTTGCAAGAAATTTATTTCACATAATCTCTAGAGGATATAAGTCATTTAAGGCAAGGATAAACACACACGTAGAAAGTGACTCACATGACATGCTGACGTGGAATGTGAGTCACTGTCCACGTGTGCGTTGACTAATTAGTCAAAATTAGCGGGGATCAGTCTTTTGCAAAAAGAGCTAAAGCTATGAGGCCGAATTCGCAAGTTTGTGAAAGTTAGGGGACAAAAATGAAATTTAGCCAATTTTTTTTCCTTGATAAAATTTTCATGTGTTATATATTCCTCAATATTTTTTCTGTTGTTTTCGGGATTTAAAAACAGTTAAAAATAATTTTTACAGCCACCGAAGAGATTACTGGGTTGAGTCACGGACTAGGTCGCTCTCTTTAAGACGTTTCGTGGCACTTCCCAAAATCGTGCAAGCAGACTATCAATCACGCCGTCCCCAAGATAAAACAACCCAGTTACAACTGTATACCGATATGCTACTGCACGATAGAAATCGGTCAAAGAATACACCTTCTTGAATGATACTACAATACCACTCGAATTGATGCTACAACATCATTGATTCATCGGTGATTCAGTGGTACTACAATACCACTCAAATTGATGCTACAACATCAATCTATGAATCAACGGTACTACGATACCACATGTGGTACTACAATACCACATGTATTGATGATACTACAATATCAATCAATATAATGGCACTAAGGCCATTCCAATATAGTACTAAGACCATTCTCAAATCAAAGGAACTAGTGATTACTTAGATCACTCTCAAACCAATTAACACTAATAATAATATTATTAGTATCTCGTATAATACATAGAATAAACATTGTTTTTCTATAAACAATTAGGAACAAAACATGATGCAAATCTTTCTAATTTTGTATAATCAAATAAAGAAAATAAAGAAACAATTGACATGCCTAATTCTTTATTTCAATAATTACATAAAAACAGGTTTAATCACAAGAAAATAATTTACATTCGGTGATGCAACAACATTGTACCGAACCAAGTATATATCCACATAAAAAGTTATACTAACAATTTGACATATAGTTAAACAAGCTATATGTGCTTAAAATGCTATTCATAGATCAATATATATATATGTATTAATCAACACACCCAACATATATAGAAAAGAGTCTACTAAATTGTCTTAGCAAGAGTAAACAAATTTATCAGTTTAGCTAAAACACCAAATCAACAAAGTTGAAGCAATGAAAATATTAAAGAGTCACATACTAGAGGCAAGTCAAAAAACGTAAAGGCTTCCACTGGTTTTTCTCTTATTAGCAATTAGCCACCCAATTCAAAACATAGATTAAATTATATCTCAATACTTGGCAGCAACCAATAGACCATATATTCCGTAGCCATGCTTGTATCTCATTTTCTATATAATTCAAGGAATCTACTCCTTCTTCAATGATATATTGGTATCGACTAAAAAAGAACATAGAAAACTACCGTAGGTAGTCTTAGTGTAGCCATAAAATAGAGTTATTCTCCCATCAACTCAACCGTTACAAATTAATGGAAAATAAATCACAATAAATCAAATAAATAATTGTGAGACTTAATAAATTTATTTCCTCAAAATACACACTAGTATGCTACAACACACTAGTATGTTCTAGTACCCGATATGAGACTCAATTTTATTTTCAATTCAGACACCAATGTGAACTTTGTTCCAACATTTTCCTAGTTATGTCCCTGGATAAAAATGATGTATTTTAGTTTCACTTCAATTGGATATTACTCACTTGATGAAAATTACCGGTGTTTCCATGATCAGTAACTTAACACCCCCACTACATCTTATAACCTCCCCACTAACACCACTTAGCGACCTCTCCTTGAATCTTGAATCTCTATAAACAAGGAGATGGAAGACCATGTGAAGCGTCAATGGGCACACTATTTTTTTTATGGCTTAAATGTAGTTTTGGTCCCCCTATATTTAATATTTTGAAGTTTTAGTCCCTCTATTTTGAAAACCAACTTTTTGGTCCCCCTATTTCAATTTTTTATTACTTTTGATCCCCCACCCTACTTTTGAGTCAATTTTGATGACGTGACCAAGTCACTTATGACATGTCAGATGCCACATGGACACAACAATTATACATGTAATTATTCTTTATTTTAATTTTAACAAAACACGTTAAAAAATATTTTTATTGATAAAATAATTAATTCAATTAAATTATACGTTACGTATAAAAATTGAATTCTGCTTCAAAAATAAAATAAAATTGAATCTGTGAATTTCAAATTGAATCCATCTTTCCCAAAACCAATATCTTCCCCTCCATGTTCTCCCTAATCGATCCCTACTTCTCCATCCATCAATTAAGTTTTTCTCCTCCATAAGCATTCACATATAAAAAGCTATCGTAAAAAAAATTTGTGTCTATCATGTTCCTATTGAGGAACAAAAAGATTGTTCTTTACCCAGATTATCATGACAGAACTTAACAAATTTTAATTCAAGTACAATGATCCTCTCAAATAGGAGCAAAATATATAAAATCCATCTTTATAGAGATATAAACCAAAAACGTATGGAAACAATGGAACAGAGATATAAACTCAATGAGGAAGAATAACATTTTTTTTGCACCAAAAAGTTTTTAACAAGGGCAAAATTGGAATATTTGAGGATATAAAAGATACATGAGAGGCCTAGAGAGTAGAGAGAAAACATCTATAATTTACATCCCACATGAAAATTGGCTAATGGCTAGGGTAGCGGTTGCCTAATGGGCCCAAAGAGACGAAGGAGGGTCTTTGACAAATAGAAAATACAAGCGCGTGATAATATTATGCTATCAGGTTGTTATTCCAGCTTAGAATTAAGATTAAAATAACAAAGAATCAACATGATAAAATTAGTGATAGATTTAAATTATCATTTTTTATTGGTGCACCAAACAAAAGATTTAAGCAGAATATGATAATGTTATCATATATTGTCTTTCTATCGTGTGTACCAAGCGGAGACTCGAACATTATTGATTCAATCCAACCGTACTTCTCTTCACTATCACAAAATTTTGCTATATATAAAATCCAATAACTACATAACCAACTGAAATACTGAACCTCTTGTCCTGGCCTCTCTTGTCCTTTCAAAACAACCTTCACTTATTTAACTTCTCATTTCTCTTCAAAAATCCCAAAACCATTCATTCATTCATTCACACACCAAAAAAAAAAAAAATCACATACATTAAATCAAACAATTATTATTACACATGATGTTACCAAACCCAACAACCACCGTCCCCGACGCCGTCGCACGCTACCACACGCACGCCGTTTCCTCAAACCAGTGTTGCTCCGCCGTCATCCAAGAAATCGCCGCTCCTGTATCCACCGTCTGGTCCGTCGTCCGTCGCTTCGACAATCCACAAGCCTACAAACACTTTGTCAAAAGTTGCCACGTCATCCTCGGCGACGGAAACGTAGGCACTCTCCGTGAAGTTCGTGTCATCTCCGGTCTCCCCGCCGCCGTCAGCACCG